>NC_069503.1:663290439-663597939 GCF_027579735.1 Bombina bombina | reverse complement strand
TGTCAATAGTGATTACACGCAGGGAAAAGTGTACAAATGGCTGACCAACACACAGGGAAATCAGACCAGGAGGAGACACAGAACCAGACGGGTACACTTTGACACGGTAGATACAAGTGGGGAAGACTCCACTGATACCGATAGGAACCCCTCTGGCACTGTGTTTACTCCACCTGGTCAACATAGGCACCAAGAACAATTCTCCTCACATGAACCAAGATCACACTCAACCCCCAGTCATTTTTTAGGGGTAACTACACGGTCCCGGGGAGGGGGAGGCATTACAGACCCCATATCAGGCGGGCGGGGTATCAGACACAGATCCCCCAGACGACCACGACAGAGGACATAATTGTCAATTTGAGTACACATATCTTGACTGATACTGAACGCAAAGTACTCAATAAAGGTTTATCTTTTGTACCGAGCACTTCAGTCTCTGAATTTGATCTCAAATTAGACCTTTACAAACTGAATAGATCCCTTAAGATTAAAGAATTTTTTCAAAACAAGGATTCGCCTTCACAAAAATCACACATTGAACTTAAATGCAAAGTACCCAGTTCTTTTGAACCTAGTAACAGCAGTCCAAGTACCAAAACATTCTTGAGGTTGATCACCCAGGACTTGGACACAGCCAGAAAAGATACATTATGGAAACATAATCTCTCAAGAGATGAATTAAAGGCCATTCAAACCCTTCAGCATGACTCCTCTATAGTCATAAGGCCCGCCGACAAGGGCGGGGCCATTGTTCTTTTAGACTAAAGTGATTATAGAGAGGACATCCTGAAACAATTGTCAGACACTCAGACATATAAATTGTTGACTTCTGACCCTACTACATCATTTAAAACCCAACTTGACAAATTGATTGAATTTTGATTTGAACAGGGGTACATAACTGAGCACATTCGTGACTTTTGTATTACCACATACCCTAAGATACCCATCTTATATTCAATCCCCAAAATTCATAAAACATTAGACCACCGGGCCGTCCTATTGTGTCAGCTAGGGAGTCACTCACCCAGCCTGTAGCACAATATGTGGACGTACTTTTACAGCCAGTGGTGAAGGAAACACGGTCTTATGTGATGGACACGAATGATTTCATTCGTAAAATACGGACTGTTGACATCCAGCCAGACGATTTACTCGTCACTCTGGATGTCAACAGTCTGTATACCATCATACCCCATCTTGATGGACTTAAAGCCATACAAGAGCATCTCACGGGTAACCCCCTTTATGAGGGTCCGCCAGTAGAATTTCTATTGTCCCTCATTGAATTCTGCCTGTTTAAAAACTATTTTCGATTCGAAAATAGTTTTTATTTGCAAACTGCTGGCACAGCCATGGGTTCCTCCATGGCCCCCTCGTACGCCAACATTTACATGTCACAATTTGAAAACATGTATCTGTGGAACACGCCGAATGTATCCATCATCTGTTATTACAGATACATAGATGACATTTTCTTGGTATGGCGAGGGGGCCTGGAGGAACTCCATAAATGGTTTGATGTGTTTAATAACACTACCAACAACGTCAAGTTCAAGATGACAGTGGATAACGTATCCATTCATTTCTTGGACTTGACAGTTTTCAAGGATTCCAATAAATTAGGAACCACATTATATCATAAACCCACCGACCGCAACTCCATACTAAGGGCAGATAGTTGCCATCCTCCAGCCCTATTAAAGGGAATAGTAAAATCACAATGCATAAGAACAATGCGCAACAATTCTAATCCTGAAGCTGGGGTTTCCCAATTGAAAGGAGTGGGCGAGAGGTTCCAGAACAGGGGCTACAAGATCCCGATAATACAGGACGCCATGGAATCCGTTTCAATGCTAACACAGACGGAATTGATTATTCCCAAACCCAAAAGGGATGCTAGTGACAAGCTCATTATGTCTACCACTTTTACTCCAGAGACAAAAAATATTGGCCAGATCCTCCGACAACACTGGCCAATTATGTCTTCGGACCCAAAACTCACATTTACTCAGAATCTACGACCTATGGTTGGGTTTAAGAGGGGAACCAATCTCAAAGATCTTCTGGTGAAAACGGATCCCAAACAAAGTTATTCGACTATAAAGAAAAGGAATATAAAAGGCTCCTATCGCTGTTTGGGCTGCACAACGTGCAATGGCCTAGTGGGTACTAAAGTGTTCCATCACCCACACACCAATCGAACATTTTCTATTCGACACTCCATAACGTGTACCACCACTCACGTTATATACTTATTGTTTTGTCCATGTTCCTGCTTCTACATAGGGAAGACCTCTGGCACACTTCGTGAGCGTATGGCCAATCACCGCCACGCCATAAGGACAGCACTTAAAAACGGTGACTCTGAACAGCCAGTGGCGCGACATTGCGCTAAGAAGGCACACTCAGTGTCCTCCATCCGCTATATCCTAATAGACCACATACCCCCACTGGATCGGGGGGGGGGCGACCGGAACAAGCAACTCTTGAAACGAGAGGCCCAGTGGATGTTCAGATTAGGCACAATACAGCCAGGTGGCCTGAACACTATGCCGGACTTTAAGAGCATTATGTGATCAACTACTGGGGTGCTACATACCTGGGATATGCCAGGTGGACATTGTGGCTCCGTTTAGGCACACATTCCACTCTCCCCTAGATGTAGGGGAAGGTGTTGTGCGCCTAACGGCATGGTTTAGGGGGGGACATCTGTCTCCACCTTCTCCGTGGAAGCCTGGTCCACTGGGAGCCATTACCCACTGCTTTAATATGCACCACCAGTCTCAAAAATGGACATAAAAAATTATTTCACCCACTTGGACAAATCCCAAAGGTGGACAGTATCCACAGGAGCTATATGTCCCTTTGACCATTACCATAACTACCTCGTTTTGCAGATTCTCGTTTGTTTTACAATTATGTTTGAAGATAGAATTTGAAAATAAGGTTTTTTTCCTTACACGATCTTGTGCATAGCCATTTACATTTACATGTGGCCGATGTAAGCTACAATCCTTTAATGGCCAAATTGAATGCATATAAAAATGGTGCCCCAGCGTTACAACAGCACAGCCCTACAATATTACATAAATTGTATATATTCCTTTCACTGTATACTGTTTCCATTTGATATATCTATTTGTTTGCACATACATTGTAGCAGCACACATGCTAAACGTCATCCTGCTTCAATATACTGGTGATACATTGTAAGACACAGCACCCATATCTGCAACATTGTATTTGCTTCTCATTTACAATTCGCCACTCTAATCACCTGTACTGTTATATGGTCCAACTTTTTAATTTTTTAAGTTTTTAATGATTATTTTCAATATGCGATATGATCGTATACAGTTTGATAATACGCTATTTCTGACACTAAGAAAATGGTGGTCCCATACAGCTGGCACGTAATTATAAATTCCACATAAGTTGTGACACTTTCGGGTAAACCGGATTGTATATGATCACCATGGTGACTGTCTCCATGCCGATTGGACGCAGTAACATTTGACACCATATATTCATCACAAAATTTTATAGGCACTTACGATAATGTGGCACATTTTTTTATACCAAGTCTCTACATTAGTATGTCACCCTAATATGTTTAAAATTGTAGAGTGTATAATTTTATATTAATTTTATGTTTGTCGATCTAATCCGCAAACCGGAAGTGAGGCAATACAACTTCCGGTTTCGGGTAACACTGTGGAACGCAAGATGCGTTCCAAATTCAAAAAAATTGGCGCACTTTTCCTTTGGAGACACTCAGGTTGATGTGATGTAATTGATATGTAACACTATAAATGAGTTGAATTAAATTGTTTTTTTTTTTGCAAAAAGTCCTGAGAGTGCATTCTCTTGTTTTCTATTTTACAATATATCTTTGCACCCAGGCGTGTTGACCATTGGTGGGCTGAACTGGAAATCGTTTACTATATATATATATATATATATATATATATATATATATATATATATATATATATATATATATCTGTAAATATATATATATATCTGTAAATACATTTATACACATACAAATATATAAATACATTCATATAAACATATATACATAATCTAATAAATCTCAAAAATATCTCACAAAGTATATCTCAAAAATATACAAGTAGCAAGTGTGTAAGATAAGAATAACTATTTGGGGAAAAACTATTTGGAGAAAAAGTTCCAAAAAGCACTAGTGTGCCGTGGAGGTGGCTTCTGGCAGTTATTTTATATCAGTGTAGTTCGTAAAGCTTCTTGTATCTGACAGTTCATAGAAATGAAGAAAAGAAAATCCTTTTGTGATTAAATACTGAATGAGGTATAATGTCCAGAAAGTCACCTTAACAGGTATAAAGAAGTAAACCAGTACTTATCTTATCTCCGCTTCCAAGAAGGTTCAAGGGGTGACAAGTAGTAAAATGTGTCCAACTTTGAGAGACCTTTTTCCACGACTGGTCCGTGTGTATAGCAGCTGCGACAACCTCCGCCAGTGTTCCTAGGCAGGCGATCGAGCCCTCCAGTTCTGTCAGCAGGAAATGGCCGCAAAAATGCTCACACGCCGTCTTCGGTGGATGTTCCACCCGCTCTGACGTCAGAGCACAGTGCTGGAAGTAGGCGCCTGGTGATGAGGTCCGTTGGAGAAGAGAGTAATGTGCACCCTCAGTCTGCGGCAGGGCTTAAGTCTGCGGTCAGCTATAAGCGGTATCCCATCCACTGTATAAGATAAAGGATATACCAAAGGAAGGAGTAGCAAAAAACCAGAGACAGGAAACTTTTCCATGCTTGTGTTTATTCAGCAATGTTGCCAAGTATCAGGTAGATAGGCAAACTGACACCTGACGCGTTTCGCGCATGCGCACATGCGCTTCATCAGTGCATGTATATGTATGTATCATTAGACATGTATATGTATGTATCTCTATGTTAAAGCCTTTTGCCTGCTTTTTTTTTTTTTAAACACCTGAGATCTTTGAGCCATAATAACTTTTTTGTGCAATATTGTGTTTTGAATAATTTTTATTAGATTCTGTTAGTAATTACTTTGTGATGTATTTTTATGTGTTTTGTGACACTGTTTTGTTTTTTGAAACAGTTAACTAGAGTTCTGATGATTCCATAATCATTCTAGCATAAATTATGATTGCGCTCAAATGATCGTGTTTATTTTCACCTTGTAATATGAGTGGTAAACATGATGAGCACAAAAACCCACGATAAACCCCTAAACGTTAGCGCTCCACTCGCGATCTGTCCCTAAATCTGCAAATTATAGTTTAGAATCGGTCTCTTTAACAGTAACACAAATTATACAATTGAACACCTAAGATTGATTAATCTGTGGGATCAGAACAAAAAACAGATGGGGAATGATTATGCAGAATAATTACACCTCCAATGCCAGAATTCTACTATACACACAACTTCCATGGTATAGTTATTGCTAAAGTAACAAATATTGAGTGTGTTTTAAGGACTATTTGACAGAAAATCTCTGTTCAAAGTTATCTGTTGGCAAATAAAGAAAAAAAATAATTATAGTGCACAAAATTGCCTTCTATTTTAATATTTCCTTTCATAGATACATAATGAATGATACTTCTTTTGGTATACTTGTTAATAAAGCATATTAGCAAAAAATAAAATACATTAAATTCAGAATTTTGAAAATCATTATGAGCGGATCATCACATATTGGAACAAAATCCTGCCTGTCCTCTATCTTCTTGCACCTTGAACAGCACAGGTAACATTTCAGCTATTTACTTGCACCTATATATAGTTCTCCAAAAATCCTGCAAAATGCCACATTTCATCAGATGTTCCAGTAACTCTCTCTGATGTGTGCAACACTCCTTAGTATATTCAAATACATTTCAAAAATGTTTTAATTCAGATTTAAATGAAGGTAAAAAATAATTGAATAGGGAACACTCATTTTATGCTAACAATAGGGAGTATTCTTAAGTGTACACGTCATGTTAAGCAAAATCTATAAGCAATAATCAATATTTTTTTTAAAAATACATATGTGTAAAGAATGAACTTCATAACTTAAAATAATGCTCAATTGGAAGCTTTTATACATATAGAGTTTAAATCTTATTTAAAGGGACAGTAAACCTCAAGAATAATGTTATATAATTCTGCACATAGTGCAGAATTATATAACATTATATTAGCCTTATCTTTATAAAACATAATATTCCCTGTGAATTTTTTTAAAACAATGACAGTTTTTCAGACCCGCTCTCTGTGCTCTTCTGAGCGAGTCTGTTTTTCTCACACAGAGCATCGGGCCAGCTGTATAGTCACAGATCGGCCCGACCGTGCCATTATACACAGTTCCGCTCGCTCCTGCTGTCAGGCAGAGCAGGAGCGAGCTGCACTGAGTATAATGGCGCGTTCGGGCTGGGCTGTGACTATACAGCTGGCCCGATGCGCTGTGTGAGAAAAACAGACCCGCTCAGAATAGCACAGAGAGCGGGTCTGAAAAACTGTCATTGTTTTAAAAAAAATCACAGGGAATATAATGTTTTATAAAGATAAGGCTAATATAATGTTATATTATTCTGCACTATGTGCAGAATTATATGACATTAATTTTGAGGTTTACTGACACTTTAAGTCACAATAGTACATCTGCTATAAAAAAACTCAATTGGCAGTAGATTTTTGCAAAGTAACTTCATTGTTGTGACCTGATTACATTTGACCTTAGTCCCTATAGTGACAGTCATGAAATGTCTAATCCTGGCCACTATAACACTGGTACATATATTGCATAGGCACCAGTGGTAGAGCCTGTTAAAAATGACCACCTAATTTAACCCTAAACACTGCTTTCCAAAACCCATATAGCGTCGCTATGAGTAAGGCTAATGCCGAAACTCGTCAGCATAGATTTTGTTAGCTTATTTGTACATTTCCTGTATTTTACCCCAAGGGTACTTACCATCTAACACACGTTTGTTTAACTTTGGATAGTCCATCCATTAAAGTACTTTTTACCCGCAATACGCTCCATGCTTCTCATTTCCTTTCCCTTTGCATTGCATCAGTCTTTTGGTCCGAGTGAGCACAGAGGTAATTGTGAGAGACTGCAGAGTTTGGCGCAGCGGACCAGAAGCACAGGCAGGACGGGAGACCGAACATTGCCCTAACCAGGAAGTTTACTGCACACCGCACACCAGGTTTAACTTCAGAACACACTGCTACTTCTCTAAGTGGGAGCGGAATAAAAGTACAAGTGTACCACTCCGCAAGACAGCGTAAGTAGTAGAAGATTGAAGGTATGTGCAGTAACACATTTGGGCAAATTATTTTTTTTCCCCTTACTGGTGTAATTCAATACACATAAGATATAAACCATAAGGTCAGGATCCTGCATTTTTAATCTGTGTGAGGAGAGAGGGACACCTCTATGGTGTTTTCATCAGGTGCTTCATCCCCAAGGGGGGTCCTGTCAAGTCATAGTACCTGGAGAGGAGGTCAGATAGTAACCTTCAGGACTAAATATTGATGTAATTTTAATTTTACTTGGCCAATATCACACCGTCTGAACTTGTTCCTCATTTTGTTGTAATTTCCAAAACCCACCATTATGGCTCCTCTTGTTACTCTCTAACCACAAATAAATGTAATTGGTACCTCTTAAACCACAAAATAAATGTACCAGAATGACTAGTTCCATTCCTACCCCAATTAACCCTAATTGCAATTATCTCCTGAAATTAATAATATTGGCTGATCCAGTTCCCACTAGAAATTAACCCTAAACAACAACAATCCATCAAGTAATTAATCATAATTGTTGACCTGAACAGAACAATGAAAAATGTTCTAACCCCAACTTCCTCCCATCAACCCACCTTGACTCTTACACCTCTACAAAAATTTAAAAAATAAAAAACACTATTAAATTTAACCGCCATACCTTTGCTACAGGACCCACACCACTTTTAGTCCTTGCTATTTGATCCCCTCCCCCTTTGATAACTGCCAGCACCTAACAACTGGGCAGGCTTAACGTTCACCTAGATTATGAGAAGAAAATTTGCGTTATTTAACCCCCTATACTGCTGCCATTACAAGTTTTAAAAAACGCGGCTTGTGTGGGCGATATGGCTGGGTTGATCTCCATACTGCACACAAAAGCAGCAGTGTTTTGACGTGCTCATGCATGCTTTCCCCATAGACATCAATGGGGAGAGCCGGCAAAAAAAAGTCTAACTCCTGCGATCGCGGAAACAAAAGCTCCGTAATGCAGCCCCATTGATGTCTATGGGGAAAAAGAAAATACAGTATAAAACTAACACACTAACATAAACCCTGAATCTTAACATCCCTAATCTGCTGCCCCTGACATCACTGACACCTACCTACAGTTATTAACCCCTAATCTGCTGCTTTGATATCGCCACCACCTAAATAAAGGTATTAACACCTAATCTGCTGCTCCCGATATCGCTGCCACTATACTTAAGTTATTAACCCCTATTCCGCCACAACCCAACATTGCTGCAACTATATTAAAGTTATTAAGCCCTATTCCGCCACTCATCAACTTTGCTGCAACTAAATAAAGTTATTTTCCCTAAACCTCTGGCATCCCACATCACTACCACTAAATAAACCTATTAACTCCTAAACAGCCAGCCCTCCACATCACAAAAACCTAAATTAAACTATATTAGCCCCTAAACCTAACCCTACCATAACCCTAACCCTTATCCTAACCCTAACGTAACCCTAGCCCTAACACCCCCTAACGTAACCCTAACCCTAACACCCCCTAACTTTATCATAATTAACATATAGCTAAATTAAAATTACAATTATTAACTAAATAAACCTATTAACCCCTAAACCACCTGCCCCCCACATTGCAACAACCTAAATAAACTATTAACCCCTACACATTACCCTAAACCTAACCCTAACCCTAACACCCCCTAACTTTAACATAATTAAAATAGATCTAAATTAAATTTACAATTATTAACTAAATAATTCCTATTTAAAACTAAAAACTTACCTGTAAAATAAAACCTAAGGTAGCTACAATATAACTAATAGTTATGTTGTAGCTAGCTTAGGTTTTAATTTTATTTCACAGGTAAGTTCATATTTATTTTAACAAAGTAGACTAAATTAGTAAATAGTTATTAACTATTTAATAACTACCTAGCTAAAATAAATACAAACTTACCTGTGAAATAAAACCTAACCTGCCTTACACTAAAACCTACCATTACAAAAAATAAAAAACCCTACCATTACAAAAAACAAAACAAAAGGAAATTATCCAAAAAAAATAAAGATTATTCCTATTCTAATACCCTTTAAAAAAAAAAAAACACCCGGGGGTGGAGCCGGCCGTGAGCAGAGATGGCCGCAATGATTTAGTGCTCTGTTACATGCTCTGGGGTAAACAGCCCTACAGGAGTCAAATTTGGCCATAAATACTGCAGTTATGGTCCTTTAAGCTGCGGACAGTTCTGTGAATCTACCAGTTCGACTTGACCTTTTCTCCGGATTGCCGGGCGACGGATCTCCCACTGCAGCCTGTAGGTGTGGCGCATGAACATTGCACGAACTGCGACACACGATGAGGGTCTGAGGGCTCCCAAACAAGACCCTAATGGGAGTAAAGGACACGTCAACGTAAATCTCACACAAATTAACACACACCGCTCCTGCAGCGCAAGTTTTATGTTAGAACCTACAGATGGCATTAAAACATAACACGTGGCAAGCTAATCTTCTCCACCAAAATCCTTTCTCTACCGATGTCACATGATCAACAGCCCATGCAGGACTTCAATATAACATAATTAAAAAAGCATGAAATGCGGCCTAAACACATGGCAGTTATATTTTATTAACTAACACATGTAGGCAGCCTTGTTAATGGCCTCTACTTTCAGGGCAGTGATTATCTGGATATGACTGGACTGGTGGACTGGGCCCCTTGTGCACCTCTATATCAATAGAATATTAACCGCTTTCATATAATCTACATCCTCTTTTTATCAGCACACTCTACTGAGCTCTCACAATATTTTGCCACATTGCACAGACAAACAGCTTGGGATTTAAGCACCAAGTCACCATCGAACAACTAATAGGCTGCATTAACCCTACAGGCCTGCTTTAAGTTTGCATCATTTGCCCTGCACAAAACCTTAGAACTGTAGGCATGCAGGGCAAATCATCTGTTTGAGGGGCATAGAGAACAAAGATCCATAAGTTAGGTCAACTCTCCTATGATGGCTTCCCGAAGGGTGTCTAAACTAGACAAGACAACCAAAAGTAATACCCCTGCAGGGGTGAAAATGGATTAATATTTTAAAGCCATTAAAGCATTGATCTCTTTACCCCATTCAATAATCTCCACGGATCCAGAAGAGGACAGGGCAGAAGCCTCAACACAGTTAACAGAGAGCCCTATCACTAGAGCGGACTTATTATTACTGCCTTCGAAGGAAGATTTTAAAACATTCATGGTACAAGTGAGCCAGATTATAAAGAATATCCTATCAGAATTGAGAAAAGACATATAAGAACTCGGTCAGAGTCCTGCAGGTGGAAGAGCAGATAGAAGAACTAACCACAGAATCTAACACCATGGCAAGTACAATTGAACAGCAAAAAGCCACAATCCTCCAATTGCAGACCCAGATGGAAGATCTGGATAACAGAAATCGACAACAGAATCTAAGAGTTAGGGGAGTGCCTGAAACCATAGCACCCTCTCAGATAAATTCCTATCTCCAAAAGCTTTTTGACCACCTCCTAAAGCCGAAGGAACCTACTTCTATCCTGATGGATAAAGCCCATAGAGCTCTTAGGCCACAACCTTCTCCAAAAGAACCCCTACGGGACATTATAATTAGATTTCATCAGTATACTGATAAAGAAATTATCTTAACAGCATCCAGGAAACAATCTCTGTCAAAATAAATCAATGCGGCGGTATAGTATGTATAGAGATGCCACCAGGGACAGTCAAAGGTTGATTATCTATCAAGTGGATAGCCTGCTTCTTCAACTGACTCAGAAAATAAAGCGTGTGTGTCAGATTACTGACTACAGGGTCAGTGCAGGTCTATAACAACCTGTGTCTCAGGTAACTAGTATTTGATGCAAGACCACTCAGGACTTAGAAACAATGCACCTGAGTATATAAAGTGAAAAGTATCCACTTATGTGGGTAAATAGATTGACCAGGTGTCTATATAATTATACTTAGTTCTATTTGAACAATAGTGTCAACTGTATTAGTTAAATGGATTACCCAGGTACCAGTACATTCAATGGTATCTAATAATAAAAGTAATATAAACCCAGGTTGGATTGTAATTCACCTAGTACTATCATGTACACACAGTTATTTTCAACAACCGTTGTGAAGATTGTTGGTCTATTCGTTTACTTTTATTTAGTTAAACAACCGTTGTGATGATTGGTATTATATACCATGAGATGACATAAATTGGGTTGCTAATAGGGTTGCCAATAAATTTGCAAAATAAATGTATGCTTTAAGTCAGAGTTACTGACTAACATAGCCTAAATGGCAACCTGAATAATGTATTTATGTGCCTACTCTTATATCCTCACAGTAATTTGCTTAAGCCCCAATTGTGAAGTATATTTTAAATATTCATTTACTTTTATTGAGTTCAACAACAATGGGGATTATTTCTATATCCGTTGTACTTGTGTTAGATATAAGTAGATTGCATTTAAATGCTAGGATTATAAACTGGATAATCGCTATAGAATTCGTAGGACCTCCATATTTTATCTTATCTCAACTTGAGTAGCAGGTTTATAAAGCCCTCATTCCAAATTTAAAAGTTGTAAATTGCACATTGGTGTTGAGTGCCTAATTTGGAATGAGTTTGTGGGTAATGATTTGTTACGTGAGATACTGCAGAAGTGGTCACAATGTATCAAATGTGGTTGTAAAAATGTAAACAGTTGCAATCTTTTGAGCATATGTCTGCCTCAATTTAAATAGAACTGAGTGTTAATGCTATTGCTGAAGTATTCAAGCTGTAGGCAATATGACCAGAATAATCAAGCAAAGTTACTTGGGGGAAGTGAGGTTAAATAGGCTGGTTAGTGAAAAAAGGGAGTATCCCATTTTAAAGGGATATTACACACATAGAATGTTGAACTTCCTCTCACAGAATGTGAAGGGACTTAATTCTCCCATGAAACGTTCCATAGCTCTCAAAAAAATTGAGAAACACAAAAACTCTATAGTGTTTATACAGGAGACACATTTTGTTAGACTCTGGGGAACCTAAATTTACTTCCAAATCCTACCACATTGGATTTTTTAGCTCCGCACAAAAAAAAAAAAAAAAAATCACGGAGTAGGGACACTATTCCATAAATATATAGCATTTCAATTACTTAACAAAATATCCGACAAAAAGGGAAAGGATCCTAATTTTAGTAGGCTTGATATTCCAACGTCCGGTCACTCTGGTCAACGTGTATTCCCCCCAAACTTGAAAAGACTCCCTTTTTTAAAAAAAAAAAGTAATTGAGTATGGAACATAGAAAGAGAGCTTTGATCATAGGTGGAGACTTTAATGTCATAGTAGATCCTAAAATTGACTCCACGACCATTAAACCAAACCCATCCTCCAGACCCTCAAACATTGTTTGTGACTTCCTCAAACGAACAGGAGTGGTGGACATTTGGAGACTACAACACCCCACACAGCGAAACTACACATTCTATTCTAATACTTGGTCCCAATATACTCATATTGACTACCAATGTATTGACCAACTTAGCATAAGTCAGGTGAGGGACTCTGACATTAGATCAACAGCATGGTCCGACTATTCACTCATCGCCCTTTCTATAGAGTGGTTGGAAGGTCCACTAACCCCACACATTTGGAAAATGGATGAATCGCTCCTAAAACATATTTCCACTCACCTTAAAATACTCCAAACTCTCTAAGAATATTTCCAACACAACACTTTACTCGAGGTCTCGCCCCTCTCCTTATGGGACGCACACAAATCTGTAATTAGAGGTGAATATATCAAACAGAGAGCTAAGATGAGGAAAATCTTTAATCAAACTATGCTACAAAATACAACTAAACTAAATAATCTTGACCTACGACACAAATTAAACCATAAGGACTCTGAAACTCAGCGAGAGCTAACCAAGATTAGAAAGCAAATACATTTTATGCTAACTAAAGAAGCCCAAAGAAAAGCCCTGTATCTCAGGAAAGTGTTTTTTCACGAGGTCAATCGCGCGGGACGTTCCTGGCAGGGTCCTTAGGGAGTAAACAATCAAAACCCACATTTACATGCTTAGCACTCAAAGGTTTATTAAATATAAAAAACACCCCAAAATAAAAAAGCCTAATCTAGAATAAACTACCAAGCGCCCGTAAAAGGGCCTTTTGGGGGGCCTTAAAAGGGCCTTTTGTAGGGCATTGCCCTGAGATAAACAGCTCTTTTACTCCAAAAAAATACAAACACCACCTAACACTATCCAAACCCCCACCCCCCCAAACTACCAAGGGCCCTTAAAAAGGCCTTTTGGGGGCCCTTAAAAGGGCCTGATTAGAACAGCCAATAGGATTTGAGCAACCCTAATTCCTATTGGCTGATTCAACATTTTCAGGCACTAGGAATCCATCTTGGATTGCGTACCTTGTATTGAAGATTCAGTGTATGGTGGCGACCTTAGGAATAGGATGCTCCACGCCGGATGTCTTCCGGATGAACCCACTCCGTGCCTCCGGGATCAAGATAGAAGATACAGCCTGGATGAAGATTGAAGAGGCCGTCTGGATGAAGACTTCTCGTTGCTTCAACTCCGGGATGAAGATCGTTCAAGCGGGACTTCAAAAACTGTAAGTGGATCGTCAGGGGGTTAGTGTTAGGCTTTTTAAAGGGTTTTTTGGGTGTTTTTTTTTTTTTGTTTGTTTAGGGTCTGGGCAGTAAAAGAGCTAAATGCCCTTTTAAGGGCAATGCTCATTCAAATGCCCATACAAATGTCATTTTCAGGGCAATAGGTAGCTTAGGTTTTTTTAGAATTAGGTTTTTTATTTTGGGGGGTTGGTTGGGTGGGTGGGTTTTACTGTTTGTTTGTTTTTACAGGTAAAAGAGCTGATATCTTTGGGCCTTTTAAGGACCATTGGTAGTTTATTGTAGACTAGGGGGAGGTATTTTGGGTGGGCTTTTTTATTTTGATATGGCTATTAGATTTGGTGTAATTCTTTTTTATTTTGGATAATTTCGTTTGTTATTTTCCATAATTTAGTGTTTGTTATTTTTTGTAACTTAGTATTTTTTTGTTTTGGTATTTACATACTTTGTAATTTTTAGAGTAATGTTTGGATTTTTTAATGTGTAGTTTAGTTTAATTTAATTGGTTGTTAGTTTAATATTAGTTTAATTAATATATTTGTTTAATTGTTAGTTTAAAATTTTAATTTGACAGGTAAGTTTTAATTTAATTTAAGATAGGGAAATTGTAATTTTAATATAAAGTTAGGTGGTTGTTAGGTTTAGGGGTAAATAGTTTAATTTAGTTTATTGCGATGTGGGGGGCTTTCAGTTTAGGGGTTAATAGTTTAATTTAGTATATTTCATTGTGGGGGGGCTTGCGGTTTGGTGGTTAATAGGTTTAGTATAGTGGCGGCGGAATAGGGGTTAATATTTTTTTAAAGTGGAGGCGATATTGGGAGCTGCAGATTAGGGGTTAATAAATGTATTATAGTGTTTGCGATGCAGGAGGGTCTCGGTTTAGGGGTTAATAGGTAGTTTATGAGTGTTTTGTTTACTTTGTAGCAGTTTAGTTATGAGTTTCATGTTACAGCTTTGTAGCGTAAAACTCATAACTACTGACTTTAGATGGCATTACAGATCTTGTAATTTTAGGCTATAATGCCGTTTTTTTAGCCAGAATGCAAAACTCATAATACCGGCGCTATGGGAATCCCATTAAAAAACGTAATTTTTAGGAGTGCGGTACTGACGTTGCGTTACAGGCTAAAAGGCTTGCGGTACACCTATACCGACAAGACTTATAAAAGCTGCGTTAGGGAAAATGATGCGTTATTGGCCACAACGCTGCTATTTGACGCAAAACTCGTAATCTAGGTGTTTGTGAGTAAGCTCATCTATAAAAAAGTTTTTAATCTTCAAAAAAATCTATAATAAGATGAGGAACACTTAGCAATTGGTAAATAAGTTTAAGATGGAATAACTTTTGCTGTAAGTGGCCGCTTGAGGGTGTTAGCAATGGAAGGGCTAGTGGAGGTGTAAGAGTTGAGAGTTTGGGTTAAAGTGGGAGGTGTTAATGTGTGGTGGGTGACCATTCAGGTTATTTTGTAATAGGGGAATTCAGGACAGTATAAGTGGGATATTTTTGCAATTAGTAACTTTTTTTATACATTTCAATTGTTGGTATAGTTAGCAAAAGCTCCTTGTGATGTGCAGATAATAAAGAAAGGAAGAAGTAAAAAGAGCAGATTATCAGTGTCAATAAACATATTGAGCCAGATTACAAGTGGAGCGCTAATTAACGCTCCTGTTCGAGTGTTAATTGCGCTAGTAGTAAGCTTTTTGCACGCGTCAGGTCGAGCTCATATTATGAGTTGAAAGTAAATTGTTTTCATTTGCGCGCTAACCTGACGAGCGCAAAAAGCAGAACTTAGACTATTGTGTGCATGTTCACGTATTCCCCATAGAAGTCAAAGGAGAAAAAAAGTTGAAAAAAAACACCTAACACCCCACTCTCGCGCAAACCTGATTGCATATTCTCATGTGCGCTAACCCAACATGAAAATATGAATATTTCACATTTCAATGTTCTTCGCATAGACTAATATGTTCATAAATAATAAATAAATATTTCTGCATATATACAGGTATGATGTTTTTGTACAATATATATCTATATATAGAGCTGATTATATATAGGTATAGATTTATACTGCTATATATAGGAAAATCTATTTAGAAGAACAGAAAACATATTCTGCTATGTGCAGAACATTGGAATGACAAATATTTACAGTAAATACATATTTAAAACCTTAATTAAAAATGATTATTGCATATATATGCATTTACATGTTTTCATATTCCAATGCACTTCTATTTATGTGTAAATATGTATTTATGTGTTTATATGTGTATATATGTCTGTAAATACTTTTATATACATATAAATACATATGTGTATATATATATATATATATATATATATACACATATTGATATTTAGACATATATGTATGTCTATGTTAAATTTATTTGCCTGACTTTTTTTTCTAACACCTGAGACCCCTATATTTGAGACCTTACAACTTTTGTGTGCAATATTTTTTATTAGATTGTGTTATTGATAGTGTGACTGTAGTTTTTAATGTTTTTCTGATGTGTTTTGCATTTTTTTTAACTTGTAATACCAGCGGTAAGCCTCCTTATCGCTCGCGCTGAAACGTTAGCCTATGGTAAGATTTGTACTGAGTAACCAATACCTTTTTACATATTCAGCATCCCTCAGTACCTGAAACATCTTGAGGCTATCTATCCCCTTGAATCAACTGTGGCCTAGTGCAAAGACTTGCACAAGCTTTGCCGTCTATTACCTCTTTTTATCCTGGCTCAGCCTCTACAACAAGTTGGCCCTCTCTTGATCTCCCTCTCACAGACAATGGGCACCATGTACTAAGCATCATAAGCTGCTTTTGAACCCTTGTGGTGCAAGCTCGCACATACATCAGACCGCTGTTTCTTACATTCTTATAGAATTAACCACCAATATGCTCACTCAGGGTAGTTGACAGGCTCTTGTCTTGCACAATTGGTCACACAAGAAAAGCATGCAGAATTACACACTGAAACAAGTATGTAATGATACATCAGGGGAGCAGATGTTTGATATGAAGCTGTGCAGACAGGTTTTCAAGCTAAGAACCATGTCCCCATGTCCATTAGTACATGGGGCCCTCAGCCCCATTTTGAAGCACATCCACTATTACTCCTCTTTACTGACAGCCTATTTCATTGCCACTGGCTGTTCCTCTCTTTCTGAAGGCACAGTTCTCTAAAGCTTCCTGATCTAGTGAGGTTCAATAAGATGCTTCATCAACACTTTGAGGGGCCTCAGAAATTATCTTAAGGCAATTTTTATCTTGAGAACTTTGTACCTCACTAAGGGAAGTTATGTAATGTTCTGTATGTGAATGACAGCCACTTACAACACAGTATAGTTCTCTATAAAATAAGCTGATTATTTTCTCCATGTGGGTGAGTTTCTGAGCATTGTGTCCTTGACATCTTGTTAGCCCAACATCTCCCACAGTCTGTGCCTCTCTTATTCTATTCAAAGCAAAAAATGGTCTAACATATCAACATCCATCTTGAATTTATCTTTCATCTATCTATCTATCTATCTATCTATCTATCAATTCTGTCTATTAGTATATCTCTCTGTCTGTCTGTTTATATCTCTCTCGAGTTTTGCGTTACGGTTTCAATGCTGAAAAAATGGCAATTTCAGCGTAAAAACAGTAACGCAGCCATTATGAGTCGTGTCGGTATAGCTATACTGCAAGTATTTTAGCCTGTAACGCAACGTCAATCCTGCACTCAAAAAATGACATTTTTGCGTGGGATTTCCATAACGCTAGTATTATAGGTTGTGCGGTGAGGCTAAAATGCTTGTGTTACAGCCTATACTGACACGATACATTCCGCTATCTTAAAGCAGTAATTATGAGTTTTGCGCCACAAAAATGTTTCACAAAACTCATAACTAAACTGTTACAAAGTACACCAACACCAATAAACTACCTATTAACCCCTAAACCTAGGCCCTCCCGCACCGCAGACACTATTTAAAACTTATTAACCCCTAATCTGCTGCCTGCCCACATCCCCGCCACTATAATAAAGTTATTATACCCTATTCCGCCGCTCCCAACATTATATACTATAATTAAAATATATACTAAAATTAAAATAACTACCAATTAAAAAACGAAATTACACATTAAAAAAAGTCTAACAATACTAAAAAAAATTAAGTCTAAAATTAAAAAAAAAAAAAAAAATACTAAAATATAACAAACATTAAATTACGAAAAATAACAAACAAAATTATCCAAAATAAATACAATTACACCTAATCTACTGGCCCTTTAAAAATAAAAAAATCCCCCAAAATAAAAAAAAATACAATAAAACTACCAAAAGCCCCTAAAAGGGCCTTTTGTAGGGTATTGCCCTAAAGAAATCAGCTCTTTTACCTGTTAAAAAATACAAAGACCCCCCCAACAGTAAAACTCACCACCCAACCAACCACCCAAAATAAAAAACCTAACTCTAACCAACACCTCGCCGCCTGGATGAGGATGGATGTCTGGACTTCAGAAAATGTGAGTGTATCTTTGGGGGTTAGTGTTAGGTTTTTTTCAAATCTTTTTGGGTGTTTTTTTTTAGATTAGGGTTTGGGCTTTTTTAAAAGAGCTGAATGCCCTATTCAGAGCAATGCAAAAGAGCTGAATGCCCTTTAAAGGGCAATGCCCATACAAATGCCCTTTTTTAGTGCAATGGGTAGCTTAGGTGTTTGTTAGAGTTAGGTTTTTTGGGGGGGTTGTTTGGGTGGTGGGTTTTACTGTTTGGGGGTCTTTGTATTTTTTTACAGGTAAAAGAGCTGATTTCTTTAGGGCAATGCCCTACAAATGGCCCTTTTAAGGGCTATTGGTAGTTTATTGTAGGCCAGGGTTTTTTGTTATTTTGGGGGGCTTTTTTATTTTTACAGGGCTATTAGATTAGGTGTAATTGTTTTTATTTTGGATAATTTCGTTTGTTATTTTTTGTAATTTAGTGTTTTTTTATTTTTTGTAATTTAGTGTTTGTTATTTTTTGTAATTTAGTATTTTTTATTTTTTGCACGCACAAGGCGGCTTTTCAGAAACTTGTAAAGGCAGCGCCATGGAGGGAGAAATATCACAACTTTTGTTGCATTAGTTTCACACCTTCTATAGAGCAAAACTCGTAATTTAGGCAAATGTCTTTCTCTCTGTATTTCTGTCTGTCTATCATCTATCAATCTATCTATCTACATTGTACATTGAGGCTTACGTATATCAAGATATACAATTAAACATGCTGTATAAGGAAGATGTACAAATTTATTTAAAATAATGCAAAGCTTTTTTTAGCTGACAACCGCATAAGAAAGCATACCACATTGTCATTTTGGATAAATGACTAAATGAAATTTTATCATGGTGCTGATTTTCAGCATATGAAAAAAACCTCTTCTAAATTGCCTGCCATTCTATCAGTGTGACTGCATCTCATAAAATGCATTAAAGTAAAGAAGGCTATAAAACAACAAACATTACAATAGGCACTTGATGTTTTAATTAAATTTGCATACTTGAGACATATTTTTCAAACTGATTGTTTGATTCTTCTTTACAATAAATGTAATAAAGAAACAAATGACAAATATAAAAAATAAGAAAGAAATGCATGAAAATATTTAATTTCAGCCACAGAACTTGTTCACTTTTTATAATAATCAGTGTTACAAGCAAATTAAAATGTGTATGATTTATACACACATTACTGTTTAAGAAACTAAATACATTGGAAATAATAATACTAACAATAATAATAATAATAACACACATCATTATCATCAGCTACTTTAAGATGTTAAAGGGACAGTCAATTCAAAATTAAACTTTCATGGCATGCAATTTTAATCAAGGGTCCTATTTACTTTAACTCCCAAATTTGCTTTGTTCTCTTGGTATTCTTTGCTGAAAGCTAAGCCTAGGTAGGCTCAAACTGATTTCTAAGCCGTTGAAGGCCACCTCTTATCTCAGTGCATTTGACCATTTTTTACAGTTAGATTGTGCTAATTCATGAATGCCATATGGATAACATTGTGCTCACTCCTGTGCAGTAATTTATGAGTCAGCATTGATTGGCTAAAATGCAAGTCAAAAGACATTATATAGACAGTATAAAAAGTATATTAATATAACTGTGTTGGTTATGCAGAACTGGGGAATGGGCAATAAAGGGATCTTTAAACAAAAAATAAATAAAATTCAAGTAGACTGTCCCTTTTATTCACCTATATTTAAGCTATTAATAGCATTTAAAATCACCCATAACATTTAAATATATAAGAAAAGGCATAACAACCAGTTAATGTGATATTTTCTAGTCAGGTTTTTACATCACTGCATCACTTTTCAGTAGTTTTGAATATGGGTACGATGCCAAGTATGTTTAATACAGTATGTAATGTTACCATCAACTTGTGCCTATAGTTTCTTCTCATTGAATCTGTTTGATTATCTCTATCTCTGCCCACTCCTCAGTTCCATTGTGTTAAACTTTATCTTGAGTCAGGGGCCAGTGGTCACTCAAAATATTGATTGTCAAAGGTTAACCGAACAAAAGTTCAGTGAGAGAGATGTTCTTGGGGAAGGTACCATCTCTTAAGAAAAAATTTGAGGTCAGAGGTTAAATGGAAGTCGGGAGTGAGCAGTAAAAGAGAGATTCTAATGGATAACTTTTTTAAGCAATGGCTGCAGGAATGAGTTGATTTTGTCCTGACATCACAAGTTCTACTGAAGTCAGGAAGAAAAATATTGCACAAAAGAAGATTTATTGCATTACTGATATTTTCTATATGCTGAAATATATTTTTAATCTTATAAATTCTTATGAGTGATGTTTCAAACAGTGTTATACCATGTTCAGTGTTCAGTTAAACTTCTATTGATTTTACTGGCAATTTAAACATTGGCTTATTCTAATGCCTTAGGAAAACTAGATAATTATCTTCTTTAACAGACCTTGGTCAATTAACTGTGGCCTAGACTAATATTGTATGATAAATGAGTATCAGTCAATAATAAACTACAGTATTGAAGGTATAATGTCAAGTATGCTTGGCTTTCACCAAAAACTAATTATTTTTATAAATAATTGCTCTTTCCTAGTGATGTCGCAAACCTAAAAATTTCGGTTCGCGAACGGCGGACTCGAACTTCCGCAACTGTTCATGAACCGGCGAACTGGGCGAACTGCCATTGACTTCAATAGGCAGGCGAACTTTAAAACCAACAGGGACTCTTTCTGGCCACAATAGTGATGGAAAAGTTGTTTCAAGGGGACTAACACCTGGACTGTGGCATGCCGGAGGGGGATCCATGGCAAAACTCCCATGGAAAATTACATAGTTGATGCAGAGTCTGGTTTTAAGCCATAAAGGGCATAAATCACCTAACATTCCTAAATTGTTTGGAATAACGTGCTTTAAAACATCAGGTATGATGTTGTATCGATCATGTAGTGTAAAGGTTACGCCCGCTTCACAGTGACAGACCAAACTCCCTGATTAAAGGTACAGTCTACACCAGAATTTGTATTGTTTTAAAAGATAGATAATCCCTTTATTACCCATTTCCCAGTTTTGCATAACTGACACAATTATAATAATATACTTTTAACCTCTGTGATTATCTTGTATCTAAGCCTCTGTAAACTGCCCCTTTTTTCAGTTCTTTTGACAGACTTGCAGTCTAGCCAATCAGTGCCTGCTCCCAGATAACTTCTTGTGCACGAGCACAGTGTTATCTATATGAAATACATGAACTAACACCCTCTAGTGGTGAAAAACTGTTAAAATGCAATCTGAAAGAGGTGGGCTTCAAGGTCTAAGAAATTAGCATATGAACCTCCTAGGTTAAGCTTTCAACTAAGAATACCAAGAGAACAAAGCAAAATTGGTAATAAAAGTAAATTGGAAAATTGTTTAAAATTACATGCTCTATCTGAATCCTGAAAGTTTATTTTGGCTTGGTTTATTTTGACTGTCCCTTTAACGCACCGCAAACAACCGCAAACAGTCCATTTGCACAACCGCAAACTCCCCATTTGCACAAGGTTGGATACCAAGCTAGCCATGTCCCGTTCCTTGTCCTCACTGATGTCATTGAAGGTCTCTTCCTCCACCCAGCCACGTACAACACCAAGGGTCGCCGAAAGGTGACAACAAGCCCCCTGGGACGCCTGCTGTGTTTGGTCTTCCACCTCCTCAAAGCCACCTTCTTCCTCTGACTCCTCTTCTTCAGACTCCTCTCTCTGCCTTGCCTCTCTCTGCATTATTATAAGGTGTGTTAAGTAGTACTATTCCTATCAGTTTAATCCCTGTGGTGTCCCCTATCAGGGGATGTGTATATGGCATGGATTTTAGGAACCGGGAGATGGAAAAAGATGCTTGGTCGGTCCTCCTACTTCAAATTCGAGGCACTGCGTGTGCAATCTACTGTGCCACCAGATATGAGTGGTGTGTTAAGTATTACTATTCTTATCAGTTTAGTCCCTGTGGAGTCCCCTATCAGGGGACGTGTATATGGCATGGATTTTAGGAACCGGGAGATGGAAAAAGATGCTTGGTTGGTCTGGACACGAGATAGATTTGATAGATAGATAGATACATAGATTAGATAGATAGATCAATAGATACATTTGATAGATTCGATAGATAGATAGATTTGATAGATAAATAGATAAATTTGATAGATAGATAATTTCCCAGACAGAGAATTACAAGACGTGCGGTCTGGGACCCATCGTAAGGTTCCCAGAGGCAGTTGCAGCGCCACGGGACGTGTATATGGCATGGATTTTAGGAACTGGGAGATGGAAAAAGATGCTTGGTCGGTCCTCCTACTTCAAATTTGGTTCACTGCGCATGCAATCTACTGTGCCTCCAGATATGAGTGGTGTGTTAAGTAGTACTATTCTTATCAGTTTAATACCTGTTACGTCCCCTATCAGGGGACGTGTATATGGCATGGATTTTAGGAATCGGGAGATGGAAAAAGATGCTTGGTCGGTCCAGCCACGAGATAGATAGATTTGATAGATAGATAGATAGATAGATAGATAGATAGATAGATAGATAGATAGATAGATACATAGATTAGATAGATAGATCAATAGATGCAATAGATACATTAGATAGATAGATTTGATAGATAGATAGATAATTTCCCAGACAGAGAATTACAAGATGTGCGGTCTGGGTCCCATGGTAAGGTTACTTCCTTTTGCACAATCGAGTACAGGTTGGGGTGGATTGCCTTTTGTGCAAAGAAATTTTGGCCGGGTACCTTCCACTGAGGTGTCCCCTATCAGGGGACGTGTATATGGCATGGATTTTAGGAACCGGGAGATGGAAAAAGATGCTTGGTCGGTCCGGCCACGAGATAGATAGATTTGATAGATAGATACATAGATTAGATAGATAGATCAATAGATGTAATAGATACATTTGATAGATACGATAGATAGAATGATTTGATAGATAAATAGATAGATTTGATAGATAGATAATTTCCCAGACAGAGAATTACAAGACGTGCGGTCTGGGACCCATGGTAAGGTTCCCAGAGGCAGTTGCGGCGCCCGAGGCTCTGATTAGAACAGAGCACTCTGGAACGTATCTGCACTCGGCCGAAATCGGAACATTCTTTAGCTTTCTATCTGTCGGCCAAATGTCCGTCTGCCAAATGTCCGTCTGCATTTTAGTCAGAGCACCGCGTGCAATCTACTGTGCCAACAGATATGAGTGGTCTGTCAAGCAGTACTATTCTTATCAGTTTAATACCTGTTACATCCCCTATCAGGGTAAGTGTATATGGCATTGATTTTAGGAACCGGGAGATGGAAAAATATGCTTGGTCGGTCCGGCCACAAGATAGATAGATTTGATAGATAGATAGATACATAGATTAGATAGATAGATCAATAGATGCAATAGATACATTTGATAGATACGATAGATAGATAGATAGATAGATTGATTTGATAGATAGATAATTTCCCAGACTGAGAATTACAAGACGTGCCGTCTGGGACCCATGGTAAGGTTACTTCCTTTTGCACAATCGAGTACAGTTTGGGGATTGCCTTTTGTGCATGGAAATTTCAGCCGTGTACCTTCCACTGTGGTGTCCACTATCAGGGGACAGGTATATGGCATGGATTTTAGGAACCGGGAGACGGAAAAAGATGCTTGGTCGGTCCTCCTACTTCAAATTTGGGGCACTGCACGTGCAATCTACTGTGCCACCAGATATGAGTGGTGTGTTAAGTAGTACTATTCCTATCACTTTAATCCCTGTTACATGCCTTTTTTTTGTTTTGTTTTTTTTTAAGCCACAGTGCAGCACCAGAGGCCAGAAAATTTTGGCATGTACACATGCCTGAAAAATTAGGTATTGTTGCAGCCGCTGCTACATATGTTTGTTTCCCTGGCAGAAAGTGCCCTAAAACATTGCGGCTTGAACACTAGTTGGTGGCGGATAAGTCACGCAAGTCATCCGGCATTCGAAGATAACATACAGCAGCTTGTGGACCATTTATAGCCCAAGGCAGATCATCTCATTAGGCCTTTTTTACTCAAATGTATCGCCCAATGTCAGTCCCTTCGGGATCAATCCCTCCTTTATCTTAATAAAGGTGAGGTAATCTAGACTTTTTTGACCTAGCTGACTTCTCTTCTCAGTGACAATACCTCCTGCAGCACTGAAGGTCATTTCTGACAGAACACTTGAAGCGGGGCAGGCCAGAAGTTCTATAGCAAATTGGGATAGCTCAGGCCACAAGTCAAGCCTGCACACCCAGTAGTCAAGGGGTTCATCGCTCCTCAGAGTGTTGATATCTGCAGTTAAGGCGAGATAGTCTGCTACCTGTCAGTCGAGTCATTCTCTGAGGGTGGACCCCGAAGGGCTGTGGCGATGCATAGGAGTTAAAAAGCTCTGCATGTCCTCCATCAACAACACATCTGTTAAGCATCCTGTCCTTGCCGGTGTGGTTGTGGGAGTCAGAGGATTACTTTCACCTCTTCCCCTGTTAGATTCCCGTTGTGCTGTGACATCACCCTTATACGCTGTGTAAAGGATACTTTTTAATTTATTTTAGAACTGCTGCATCCTTTCCGACTTGCGGAAATTTGGTAACATTTCAGGCACTTTATGCTTATACCGGGGGTCTAGTAGCGTGGACACCCAGTACAGGTCGTTTTCCTTCAGTTTTTTTATACGATGGTCACTCAACAGGCACGACAGCATGAAAGACACCATTTGCACAAGTTTGGATGTCGAGCTACTCATGGCCCGTTCCTCGTCCTCAGTGATCTCACTGAAGGTATGTTCTTTCCCCCAGCCACGTACAACATCACGGGTACCAGATAGGTGACAACGAGCACCCTGGGATGCCTGTTGTGGTTGGTCTTCCTCCTCCTCCTCCTCCTCCTCAAAGTCATAAGGGATAAACTTCCTATTACGTCTTTCCTGTACCCACATGACTTAAATGAAATACTATACTTAACAATAGGTTACATGAAATAAAGACACTTGACAACATATTAAATGGGCAAAAGACCGGTCACGGTCACATTTATTATCACATAAGCCTTTAAAACTAGGCCTATGTAAATATGCCAACTAGGCAACCAAAGTACTTCAAATAGGAGAACTGTAACAGTTCTTCGCTGGCGGCGGCAATGAACTAGCTAAAATTAACCCCTACTAACAGACGGCCAGAGCCCTACATGGTGTGTGCAGTGTGGCATGATTGCCACACCCAATTGGCAGAGAGAGAGAGCTGTAAGCTGAAAAAGGTATTTGCCTAAGATTCGTAGGGGGGAGGAACCCCTAGGTCGGCACCTAGTGAGTGTCACCTACCCCGTCCCATGACATCACTCATCTCTCTCCTTGCCCGCTCTCTGGGCCCTGACCGACCGCCAGCTAGGGCACATACGACCAGCCCAGTAAGGTGACCCCCCCGGTACGAGTCGTAAAAACACGCCCCAAGGGGGTGGAAGACTAAATTACCCCCTGGTCTTAATGAGCTAGTTCAATTAAACCTACCCAAGCCAGGGTGAGCCCTCAACATTACCCTAGGCTGCCACGTCTTCATCCAGGGTCGGGTGGACGGGGAAAAAGAGGCCTGGATTCACTGCAGTCAGGACCTATAAAGGTAAGCAGAAACACCCGCCCCCCCACTTGCAACAATGTAGCATCTAGTACCTTCCAGACTTCAACTCAGTTATCCCTTAATTTTGTTACAGGCCCAGTAGAGGGCCCTCCACTTCCATAAGGGATAAACTTCCTATTACGTCTTTCCTGTACCCACATGACTTAAATGAAATACTATACTTAACAATAGGTTACATGAAATAAAGACACTTGACAACATATTAAGGCCTAGATTTGGAGTTCGGCGGTAAAAGGGCTGTTAACGCTCCGCGGGCTTTTTTCTGGCCGCACCATAAAATTAACTCTGGTATCGAGAGTTTAAACAAATGCTGCGTTAGGCTCCAAAAAAGGAGCGTAGAGCATTTTTACCGCAAAAGCAACTCTCGATACCAGAGTTGCTTACGGACGCGGCCGGCCTCAAAAACGTGCTCGTGCACGATTCCCCCATAGGAAACAATGGGGCTGTTTGAGCTGAAAAAAAACCTAACACCTGCAAAAAAGCAGCGTTCAGCTCCTAACGCAGCCCCATTGTTTGCTATGGGGAAACACTTCCTACGTCTGCACCTAACACTCTAACATGTACCCCGAGTCTAAACACCCCTAGCCTTACACTTATTAACCCCTAATCTGCCGCCCCCGCTATCGCTGACCCCTGCATATTTTTTTAAACCCCTAATCTGCCGCTCCGTAAACCGCCGCCACCTACGTTATCCCTATGTACCCCTAATCTGCTACCCCTAACACCGCCGACCCCTATATTATATTTATTAACCCCTAACCTGCCCCCCACAACGTTGCCGACACCTGCCTACACTTATTAACCCCTAATCTGCCGAGCGGACCTGAGCGCTACTATAATAAAGTTATTAACCCCTAATCCGCCTCACTAACCCTATCATAAATAGTATTAACCCCTAATCTGCCCTCCCTAACATCGCCGACACCTAACTTCAAACATTAACCCCTAATCTGACGACCGGAGCTCACCGCTACTATAATAAATGGATTAACCCCTAAAGCTAAGTCTAACCCTAACACTAACACCCCCCTAAGTTAAATATAATATTTATCTAACGAAATAAATTAACTCTTATTAAATAACTTATTCCTATTTAAAGCTAAATACTTACCTGTAAAATAAATCCTAATATAGCTACAATATAAATTATAATTATATTATAGCTATTTTAGGATTAATATTTATTTTACAGGCAACTTTGTAATTATTTTAACCAGGTACAATAGCTATTAAATAGTTAAGAACTATTTAATAGTTACCTAGTTAAAATAATAACAAATTTACCTGTAAAATAAATCCTAACCTAAGTTATAATTAAACCTAACACTACCCTATCAATAAAATAATTAAATAAACTACCTACAATTACCTACAATTAACCTAACACTACACTATCAATAAATTAATTAAACACAATTCCTACAAATAAATACAATTAAATAAACTTGCTAAAGTACAAAAAATAAAAAAGAACTAAGTTACAGAAAATAAAAAAATATTTACAAACATAAGAAAAATATTACAACAATTTTAAACTAATTACACCTACTCTAAGCCCCCTAATAAAATAACAAAGCCCCCCAAAATAAAAAATTCCCTACCCTATTCTAAATTAAAAAAGTTACAAGCTCTTTTACCTTACCAGCCCTGAACAGGGCCCTTTGCGGGGCATGCCCCAAGAATTTCAGCTCTTTTGCCTGTAAAAAAAAACATACAATACCCCCCCCCAACATTACAACCCACCACCCACATACCCCTAATCTAACCCAAACCCCCCTTAAATAAACCTAACACTAAGCCCCTGAAGATCTTCCTACCTTGTCTTCACCATCCAGGTATCACCGATCCGTCCTGGCTCCAAGATCTTCATCCAACCCAAGCGGGGGTTGGCGATCCATAATCCGGTCCAGAAGAGGCTCCAAAGTCTTCCTCCTATCCGGCAAGAAGAGGACATCCGGACCGGCAAACATCTTCTCCAAGCGGCATCTTCGATCTTCTTCCATCCGGAGCGAAGCGGCAGGATCCTGAAGACCTCCAGCGCGGAACATCCATCCGGACCGACGACTGAACGACGAATGACTGTTCCTTTAAGGGACGTCATCCAAGATGGCGTCCCTCGAATTCCGATTGGCTGATAGGATTCTATCAGCCAATCGGAATTAAGGTAGGAATTTTCTGATTGGCTGATGGAATCAGCCAATCAGAATCTAGTTCAATCCGATTGGCTGATCCAATCAGCCAATCAGATTGAGCTCGCATTCTATTGGCTGTTCTGATCAGCCAATAGAATGCAAGCTCAATCTGATTCCTTAAGGGAAATCGACTCCGCACTGTGCACGGATAAAACCACCTGCAACAGGCGGTCGACTTTGTCCCGTGGCAACCTACAAACCGCAGCCTCAGTATCTATTTTGATACCAAGGAAAGTAAGGCACGGACAGGGACCCTGTGTCTTGTCCTCTGCCAGAGGCACCCCGAATCTACCCATCATGTCTTGCATGATAACCATCCTGCGTGAGCATTCGTCCGAATCTGCCCTACCTACCAGCAGGAAGCCATCCAGGTAGTGGGCCACGGCCCCACCCCCAGATGCCCTCTGCACCACCCAGTATAGAAAGGAACTAAAACACTCGAACAAGGCACATGATAGCGAGCATCCCATGGGAAGACATTTGTCAACATAGAAAGCTCCATCCGCCTTCATACCCATCAGCCTGAATGCTGACGGGTGCAGGGGCAGCAGACGAAAAGCTGACTCTATGTCCAGTTTCGCCATTAGAGCCCTCACTCCCTTATCCCTGACGATCCCCAGAGCATCGTCAAATGACTGGTAGTGGACCGAGCTCATGTCCGGGTCGATGGACACCACTAAATCCGGCAGCGGCCTGGCCCCGAATGGGCCAGCTTCCCTGCCCAACGCCAGCTCCTTATTCAGTTTTTCCCGCACCACCTCCGGGAATTCGTAAGCCGACTTAAGGTTCCTGTGAACCACAGAACCCACAACATCTCCCCCCACCGGGATCCTAAACCCCTCCCGCAACCCGGACCTAAGCAGCTGAGCAGCTTCTTGGTCAGGGTAATGAGCCAGCCAAGGCTCCATGGCTGGTAATCTAAGTGGGGTTGGGCCCTTGAACCCAGGACCCCCTCTGGATGCCGGCTTGTCAGTGCCGGCATCCTTCCGCTTGATGCAATCCGCCCCTGAATGAGGTCCGCTAAAGAATTTGCAGATGTGACAAAAGGAACAACTAGCCCCTCTGTCACATTGTTTATCCTGGAATTTCCAGCATTCGCTGCCACACGGCTTCTGCCTCTGGGCCACTCTACTGGCCCCTTGCCGAGGGGCAGGGGTGCTGCCTGCACCCCCTTCCAACCCCAGTTTGGACCACAGGTCAATATCCTTAGTTCCAAAGTGCAGGAGGGGGTTAACCACCATTTTTCTGCGGAAGGCCATGTCGTACTCCCGCCATGCACCTTCCTTAAACCTAGACCTTATATCGTCAATGGTATCTTCGTATTTAAATAAGTTATGCACCTGTGCGGGCCACTCCTCGAACGTCTCTGGCCTCTGGACCTTCTTTGGTCCGGTGCCATCCGCCGCGCGTTCTCTAGCCCTACAAGACTCGGGGGACAATTCAAAAATGTTGACATAACGTCCATCTTGAATCTTTTTGACCACCTTAGATTTGAGGTGTCCATATAAGGAGTGCACCAAACACGGGTATGTGTCCCCGTGAGACGCCACTCTCCTAGACACAGGGGCTGCCCCCATGGTCAGGAACCCCAAGGGGGGCTCCTGCGCTAACGGGACTATGTGACTACTCTCCGCTCTAGGAACTTTCCCTTTCACCTGCGCAGCAACCAGCTTTTTTTTTATCATTTTAAACATCTCCTTCTGCCCCTTTCCCACTAGGCCCAGATCACCCTCACTCTCAGATCCTGACCCACTAGAGGATGAACCCAGCTCTACATGTGCAGATGTGTGTAGGAGAAACTCACCGCTGGGGGCCAGTGGTGGCGCAGCTCCTGCAGGCGACTGCTGATTTCTGTCTTCTATGGTAGCTGGCGATGAAGCAGCAAGCGGTACCGTTCCTTGCCGTGACGCAGATGCCATAACTGGAACTGCCGGATCCATCTGGAAACCCTGTGAAAACAAGACATTTTGGGGAGTACTCCGTGTGGATGACTGGACCCCTGGGGGGTTCCCGCCCTGATTCCCAGACAGACATACACCAAGCGCAGCTGCAACCACCCTCCTTATGATCTCCTCCGTACCACTGGCAATTTGACCCTGTGGCCCACTCACACTCTCACTGGCGGCTGCCCGCCTTAGGCCTGGAGTCACCTGCCTATTACTATCCCTTGCAACGTGTCCCCCCGAAGCTGTACCTGCCACATCCAGATATTCAGTATCCCCAGCTGGATCCCCCTGCCTAGCCAAAGTTATCCCCCTGTGGACCCCTGTAAGCAATCTGGCCTGAGCAGCACGACCGGAATTAACACCTCTCCCCCTTTGTCGTAACATAGTAGCTCTCCTGCCTCCAAGCATTTTACCCAGTGCCTTACCAGACATACCCACAAAGCTGCCTCTCGCACGCTCCCCAGGTGCCCCTTCACCCACACGGAGCCTCCCCAACTCACTAGTGTGTGCTCCGTGCGGTGACCTGCTCCTGTCTCCTTCGCTGCGATCTCTGCAGCGCCCGCGCTCCTCCCTGTCTGAGACATCACTCAGGGAGGATGCGCGTGACGCTACACCGGAAGGGGCGGGGCTACGGCCCGATGCACGCACGGGCTCATGAAGAGCCCTGACCACGTGGGCGTCCTGCTCTCCGGCCCGCACCGCTGAACCACCGCCCAGACCTCCTGGGGACAAGTTCCCCACAAGCGCCTGGGCCAGTGTAAGGACCGATGCTAAGGCCTCAGGTGGAAGGGCCGTAAGCTGCTGCCATGACACCTGCCCGGCAGCAGCTTGGTCCGTTAGCGCCCGCTCCCCCAGAGGGGGACCGGTAGGTGTAGCAATCTCATCTAGGTTTGGGAAAAGGGGTGGGGGGGGAAAACCACATGCACTAAGGGGCCCCTGGGAGGGGTATTTAACACCGACCCCATAACCTCCCGACTGGAGGAAAGCAGAGGCCCACCCACCAACTCAGGGACCGAGACCCTAGAAATCCCAGGGGGGTCAATCAGAATGAGATGAGAACCAGAGGGAGGGCCCTGGGATCCAGAGCCCACAGCAGTGGACCTGGCTCCCAGCTCCCCCCTCATGTTAGGCCTGCCCTGGGCCCTGGGGGCTGACTTGGTTTTTTGAACCGGGGAAGGGGGTACCACATCCTCTGATGCTGATCCACTCTCTCTTGCAGATCCCCTCATGCCTGGAACCTCCTTCACAACTTCTCTGTAGCGCTTTGGCGGCACAGACTTTCTCTTGGCATGCTCCATCTCCACAGAAAAATTCTTCCTTGAAGTCTGGAACCAGGAACAAAAGAGGGCTGGATTCACTGCAGTCAGGACCTATAAAGGTAAGCAGAAACACCCGCCCCCCCCACTTGCAACAATGTAGCATCTAGTACCTTCTAGACTTCAACTCAGTTATCCCTTAATTTTGTTACAGGCCCAGTAGAGGGCCCTCCACTTCCACATTCCTCCTCTGACTCCTCTTCCTCACAATCCTCTTCCAGCGTTGCCGCTGGTCCAGCAAGCGATGCTGATAAAGCTGTTTCTGGTGGTGATGGTGACCACAACTCTTCCTCTTCATGCTTATCTACGGCCTGATCCAGCACTCTTCGCAGGGCACGCTCCAGGAAGACAACAAATGGTATGATGTCACTGATGGTGCCTTCGGTGGGACTGACTAGGTTTGTCACCTCCTCAAAAGGACGCATGAGCCTACAGGCATTGCACATGAGCGTCCAGTAACTTGGCAAAAAAATCTCCAGCTCTGCAGAGGCTTTCCTAGCACCCCGGTCATACAAATACTCGTTAACAGCTTTTTCTTGTTGGAGCAGGCGGTCGAACATTAGGAGTGCTGAATTCCAACATGTTGGGCTGTCGCAAATCAAGCGCCTCACTGGCATGTTGTTTAGCCGCTGCATATCTGCAAAATTCGCCATGGCCGTGTAGAAACGCCTAAAATGGCCACACACCTTCCTGGCCTGCATTAGGACGTCCTGTAAGCCTGGGTACTTATGCACAAAGCGTTGTACGATCAGATTACACACATGTGCCATGCACGGCACGTGTCATCTTGCTCAATTTCAATGCCGCCAACAAATTACTTCCATTGTCAGAGACCACTTTGCCGATCTCCAGTTGGTGCGGAGTCAGCCACTGATCCACCTGTGCTTTCAGGGCGGACAGGAGTACTGTTCTGGTGTGACTCTCTGCTTTCAGGCAAGTCAACCCCAATACGGCGTGACACTACCGTATCCGGGATGTGGAATAGTACCTGCGGAGCTGGGGGAGTGCCGTTGATATGGAGCAAGACGCAGCAGCAGAAGAGGACTCAGCTGAGGAAGAGGTTATGGAAGAGGATGGAGTAGAAGGAGTAGAGGAGGTAGAAGCAGGCCTGCCTGCAAGTCATGGTGGTGTCACCAACTCCTCTGCAGAGCCACGCATTCCATGCTTGGCAGCCGTCAGCAGGTTTACCCAATGCACAGTGTAGGTGATATACCTGTCCTGTCCATGCTTTGCAGACCAGCTATCAGTGGTCAGATGGACCCTTGCCACAACACTGTGTGCCAGACATGCCATTACTTCCTTTCGCACAATCGAGTACAGGTTGGGGATTGCCTTTTGTGCAAAGAAATTTTGGCTGGGTACCTTCCACTGCGGTGTCCCAATAACTACAAATTTTTTTAACGCCTCATACTCCACCAGCTTGTATGGTAAAAGCTGGCGGGCTAAGAGTTCAGACAAGCTAGCTGTCAGACGCCGGGCAAGGGGGTGACTTTGGGACATTGGCTTCTTACGCTCAAACATGTCCTTGACAGACACATGACTGTGGGCAGATGAGCAGGAACTGCTACGGAAGTGAGACGGAGTGGTGGATGGTTGAGAGGGGGCAAGGAGGACAGCAGTGGTTGACGTGACTGAAGATGCTGGACCAGGAGGAGGATGGCGGCTTTGAGTTTGTGTGCTGCTTTTACTCATGTGTTCATCCCATCTGCGTTTGTGATGTGAGATCATGTACCTTCGCAAAGCAGTTGTACCTAGGTGCGTGTTGGACTTACCACGACTCAGTTTCTTTTGGCACAGGTTGCAAATGGCATCGCTGTTGTCAGAGGCAGACACACAAAAAAAATGCCACACTGCTGAGCTCTGCGATGACAGCATTCTGGTGGTGGCAACAACATGCATTGATCTGGCTGACCCCGGGTGCCGATGCATGCTGTCTGACTGTGCCACTAGCTCCTTGCGATGACCTCCCCCTGCTTCAAACTCGTCTCCTCCTCCTCCTCTCTGTCTCCCCATCTGAACTTTCCCCCTCTTCGTCTTCTCTTCTAGCGGGCACCCACGTGACATCCACGGATGCATCATCATCAACCGCTTCACTTGTATCTGACAAATCAACAAAGGAAGCAGCAGCAGGTACAACATCATCATCATCATACCGTACGTCCATGTCTGTAATGCTGCCTGACTGAGACATATCACTGTTATCTACATCCTCTGTCAATTATGGTTGCGCATCACTCATTTCTTCCAACTCATGTGTCAATAACTCCTCTGACAAATCAAGTGAAGCGTCTGTGGTGCTAGTGTTGGTGGTGGCGGCAGGTGGGCGAGTGGTCACTTGAGAGGTGCCCGAAGCTAAGCTGGAGGTGGATGGTGCGTCAAGGTTCCGAGCGGAAGCTGTAGAAGATTGGGTGTCCTGTGTTAGCCAGTCAACTAGGTCCTCCTCAGAACTTTTCGCGTTCATGTTACATGGCCTCTGAACACTGGGCATTATTGTAGGGTCAAAGGGAATCACAGCACCACAACCACGACGGCACCTGCAGGGTGGCCTGCCTCTGCCTGTCATTTTTTTTTAAATGTACACTTACACTACTATTAAACAAAATATGAGTGGTGCCACTGGGCAAGTGGGCACAGTATACACTGTGAGCATGACACTAAAAAGCAGACTGATGTTTCACAATCCAAAAAGTTTATTTTTTTTAAATGTACACTTACACTACTATTAAACAAGATATGAGTGGTGGCACTGGCCAAGTGGGCACAGTATATGCTGTGAGCCTGACACAAAAAAGCAGACTGATGTTTCACAGTCAAAAAAGTTTATTTTTTAAATATTTACACTACTGTTACAACAGATATGAGTGGTGGCACTAGTTGGCAAGTGGGCCTGACACACACGCTGGCAGGCAGGCAACTGCAATTAGATTACACTAGCAGACTGATGTTTCACAGTCAAAAATTTTTTTTTTTTAAATATTTACAATACTGTTACAACAAATATGAGTGGTGGCACTAATTGGCAAGTGGGCCTGGCACACACGCTGGCAGGCAGGAAACTGCAATTAGATTACACTAGCAGACTGATGTTTCACAGTCAAAAAAGTTTTTTTTTTTTTTAAATATTTACACTACTGTTATAACAAATATGATTGGTGGCACTAGTTGGCAAGTGGGCCTGGCACACACGCCGGCAGGCAGGCAGCTGCAATTAGATTACACTAGCAGACTGATGTTTTACAGTCAAAAAAGTTTTTTTTTTTAAATATTTACACTATTGTTACAACAAATATGAGTGGTGGCACTAGTTGGCAAGTGGGCCTGGCACACACGCTTGCAGGCAGGCAACTGCAATTAGATTACACTAGCAGACTGATGTGTCACAGTCAAAAAAGTTTTTTTTAAAATATTTACACTACTGTTATAACAAATATGAGTGGTGACAATAGTTGTCAAGTGGGCCTGGCACACACGCTGGCAGGCAGGCAACTGCAATTAGATTACACTAGCAGACTAATGTTTCACAGTCAAAAAAGTTTTTTTTTAAAATATTTACACTACTGTTACAACAAATATGAGTGGTGGCACTAGTTGGCAAGTGGGCCTGGCACACATGCTGGCAGGCAGGCAGGCAACTGCAATTAGATTACACTAGCAGACTGATGTTTCAGTCAAAAAAGTTTTTTTTTTAAATATTTACACTACTGCTACAACAAATATGAGTGGTGGCACTAGTTGGCAAGTGGGCCTTGCACACACGCTGGCAGGCAGGCAACTGCAATTAAATTACACTAGCAGACTGATGTTTCACATTTAAAAAAGTTTTTTTTTAAATATTTACACTACTGTTACAACAAATATGAGTGGTGGCACTAGTTGGCAAGTGGGCCTGGCACACACGCTGGCAGGCAGGCAACTGCAATTAGATTACACTAGCAGACTGATGTTTCACAGTCAAAAAAGTTTTTTTTTTTTTTAAATATTTACACTACTGTTATAACAAATATGAGTGGTGGCACTAGTTGGCAAGTGGGCCTTGCACACACGCTGGCAGGCAGGCAACTGCAATTAAATTACACTAGCAGACTGATGTTTCACATTTAAAAAAGTTTTTTTTTAAATATTTACACTACTGTTACAACAAATATGAGTGGTGGCACTAGTTGGCAAGTGGGCCTGGCACACACGCCGGCAGGCAGGCAGCTGCAATTAGATTACACTAGCAGACTGATGTTTCACAGTCAAAAAGTTTTTTTTTAAATATTTACACTACTGTTACAGCAAATATGAGTGGTGGCACTAGTTGGCAAGTGGGCCTGGCACACACGCTTGCAGGCAGGCAACTGCAATTAGATTACACTAGCAGACTGATGTGTCACAGTCAAAAAAGTTTTTTTTTTTATATTTACACTACTGTTATAACAAATATGAGTGGTGGCACTAGTTGGCAAGTGGGCCTGGCACACATGCTGGCAGGCAGGCAACTGCAATAAGATTACACTAGCAGACTAATGTTTCACAGTCACAAAAGTTTTTTTTTTAAAATATTTACACTACTGTTACAACAAATATAAGTGGTGGCACTAGTTGTCAAGTGGGCCTGGCACACACGCTGGCAGGCAGGCAACTGCAATTAGATTACACTAGCAGACTGATGTTTCACAGTCAAAAAAGTTTTTTTTAAAATATTTACACTACTGTTACAACAGATATGAGTGGTGGCACTAGTTGGCAAGTGGGCCTGACACACACGCTGGCAGGCAGGCAACTGCAATTAGATTACACTAGCAGACTGATGTTTCACAGTCAAATTTTTTTTTTTTTTTTAAATATTTACACTACTGTTACAACAAATATGAGTGGTGGCACTAATTGGCAAGTGGACTTGGCACACACGCTGGCAGGCAGGCAACTGCAATTAGATTACACTAGCAGACTAATGTTTCACAGTCAAAAAAGTTTTTTTTTTTTAAATATTTACACTACTGTTACAACAAATATGAGTGGTGACAATAGTTGTCAAGTGGGCCTGGCACACACGCTGGCAGGCAGGCAACTGCAATTCAATTGCACTAGCAGACTGATGATTCACAGTCAAAAAAGTGTTTATTTTAAATATTTACAATACTGTCATAACAAATATGATTGGTGGCACTAGTTGGCAAGTGGGCCTGGCACACACGCTGTCAGGCAGACAACTGCAATTAGATTACACTAGCTGACTGATGTTTCACAGTCAAAAAAGTTTTTTTTTTTTTAAATATTTACACTACTGTTATAACAAATATGATTGGTGGCACTAGTTGGCAAGTGGGCCTGGCACACACGCCGGCAGGCAGGCAGCTGCAATTAGATTACACTAGCAGACTGATGTTTCACAGTCAAAAAAGTTTTTTTTTTTAAATATTTACACTATTGTTACAACAAATATGAGTGGTGGCACTAGTTGGCAAGTGGGCCTGGCACACACGCTTGCAGACAGGCAACTGCAATTAGATTACACTAGCAGACTGATGTGTCACAGTCAAAAAAGTTTTTTTTTAAATATTTACACTACTGTTATAACAAATATGAGTGGTGACAATAGTTGTCAAGTGGGCCTGGCACACACGCTGGCAGGCAGGCAACTGCAATTCGATTACACTAGCAGACTGATGTGTCACAGTCAAAAAAGTTTTTTTTTTTAAATTTACACTACTGTTATAACAAATATGAGTGGTGGCACTAGTTGGCAAGTGGGCCTTGCACACATGCTGGCAGGCAGGCAACTGCAATTAGATTACACTAGCAGACTAATGTTTCACAGTCAAAAAAGTTTTTTTTTTAAAATATTTACACTACTGTTACAATAAATATGAGTAGTGACACTAGTTGGCAAGTGGGGCTGGCACACACGCTGGCAGGCAGGCAACTGCAATTAGATTACACTAGCAGACTGATGTTTCACAGTCAAAAAAGTTTTTTTTTTAAATATTTACACTACTGCTATAACAAATATGAGTGGTGGCACTAGTTGGCAAGTGGGCCTGGCACACACGCTGGCAGGCAGGCAACTGCAATTAAATTACACTAGCAGACTGATGTTTCACAGTCAAAAAAGTTTTTTTTTAAAATATTTACACTACTGTTATAACAAATATGATTGGTGGCACTAGTTGGCAAGTGGGCCTGGCACACATGCTGGCAGGCAGGCAACTGCAATTAGATTACACTAGCAGACTGATGTTTCACAGTCAAAAAAGTTTTTTTTTTTAAATATTTACACTACTGTTACAACAAATATGAGTGGTGGCACTAGTTGGCAAGTGGGCCTGGCACACACGCTGGCAGGCAGGCAACTGCAATTAGATTACACTAGCAGACTGATGTTTCACAGTCAAAAAAGTATTTTTTTTTTATTTACACTACTGTTACAACAGATATGAGTGGTGGCACTGCAGGCAGGCAACTGCAATTAGATTACACTAGCAGACTGATGTTTCACAGTCAAAATTACACAGGCAAAAAAAAAAAAAAAACGACTGATGTTCAGCAGAGATCAGATGAGTCCTTCAGAACTGTAGTGGACACTGAATACACTAGCCTAGCTATCAATTTCCCTAAAAAAATCAGCAGCAGCTACACTGTCCCTTCTCTCACTAACAATGCAGGATCAGAATGAATCTAAAATGGCTGCTGCCCAGGAGCTGGGAGGGTCTGGGAGTGAGTGTCTGCTGCTGATTGGCTGCAATGTGTCTGCAGACTGTGAGATACAGGGTCAAAGTTTACTCATTGATGACGAATAGGGGGCGGATCGAACATCGCTTATGTTCGCCTGCCGCTGCGAATGCAAACAAGCCATGTTTGCCAGGAACTATTCGCCGGTGAACAATTCACGACATCACTATTCTTTCCCCCCCAAGAACATGTGTGGTATAATAAAAGGGTTTCACCTTGTTGTAAAGCAATTATTTGATATAACAATGCCACTTTTATTGTAGACACTTGTCCTCTCAGGCAAAATTACTTTCAAAATTTTTTTATGAAAAAGCATTTTCTAATACCATATTTTTGCCAAAGCAAGAAAGCTACAATAATGTGGCTATTATAATAATTGCCTATGTATTGTAAAATAATAACAATAATGATAATCATAAATCCTTCAATCAAAACATAAAAAAATATATTGTGTATAATACCATTGGTAAAGATCAGCTGCAAAGGTAAAGTTAAAGGGACGTGAAACTCACATTTTTTTTCATGATTCAGATAGAGAATACAATTTAAATCAACTTGCAAATTTAATTCTATTATTTAATTTGCTTCCTTCTCTTGTTATCCTTTGCTAAAAGGCTTATCTAGGAAAGTTCAGGAGCAGCAAAGAACCTAGGTTCTAGCTTCTGATTGGTGGCTGCATATATATAAAAATTCTGATTGGCTTACCCATGTGTTCAGTTAGAAACTATTAGTGCATTGCTGCTCCTTCAACAAATTATACCAAGAAAATGAAACAAATTAGATAATAGAAGTAAACTGGAAAGTTGTTTAAAATTGTATTCTCTATCTGAATCATAAAAGAACATTTTTGGGTTTCATTTCCCTTTAAGCCCTATTTTATAAAATGTAGTCATATTGTATGAAAGAAAAAATAACAGATATGCTGAGCAAAAAAAAGGATGGGTTATCAAAAAGTTAAAGGTTTTCAATCTAATGTATCAAAAGAATCACACAGAAAAATATTGTGAGAAGAGTTCCGTTACAGACTGGAATACTGTTGATGAGAGTTCTTCTTTCTAATCATATGGAAGGTTTTTACATTGCACAGTCATTTGAAAACCAAGGAATTTATTGGTTGCCTATGAATTTCAAAATGGCTTATTGCATTGCTTTTCTGACAGACTGGATACACATCACTGTTGGTTGAATTTTCTACAAAAGAACTGTGTTTAACAACAATGAAAAAATATTAAAAACACACTGTTTAAGCTTAAAATTCTCCTATTCTTTATATACTTCTGAACTGAAAAACATTCACCTAGATTATGAGTTTTGCATTAGGCTTAAAAAGCAGCGTTGGCTGGTCCCAACGCTGCTTTTTAATGCCCGCTGGTATTACGAGTCTTGCAAGTACAGGTGTATCGCTCACTTTTTTGTCCAGACTTGGAAATACCGCAAATCCACTTACATAAATTGCGTATCCTCTTTTTTCAATAGGACTTGCATAGCGCCGGTATTACGAGTCTGCCAAAAAGAATGCCAGCTCAATCCTATTGGCTGATTGGATCAGCTAATAGGATTGAACTTCTATCCTATTGGCTGATTGCATCAGCCAATAGGATTTTTTCTACCTTAATTCCGATTGGCTGATAGAATCAACCAATCGGAATTGAAGAGATGCCATCTTGGATGACGTCATTTAAAGGAACCTTCATTCAGTGTTAGCCATCGGATGAAGAGGATGCTCCGCAACGGATGTCTTGAAGATGGACCCACTCCGCGCTGGATGAATGAAGATAGAAGATGCTGTCTGGATGAAGACTTCTGCCCATCTGGAGGACCCCTTCGCCCGGCTTGGATGAAGACTTCTCCCGGCTTCGTTGAGGACTTCGGCCCGGTTGGATGAAGACTTTCCTGGTAAGGTGATCTTCAAGGGGTTAGTGTTAGGTTTTTTTAAGGGGGTATTGGGTGGGTTTTAGAGTAGGGTTGGTTGTGTGGGTGGTGGGTTTTAATGTGGGGGGGGATTTGTAATTTATTTTACAGGTAAAAGAGCTGATTACTTTCAAGCAATGCCCCGCAAAAGGCCCTTTTAACCTCTTAAGGACATATGACAGAATTTTTCCGTCATAAAGCAATTGAGCAAACTGAAAGTGGTGTCCTTAAAGGGTTAAGGGCTATTTGTAATTTAGTGTAGGGTAGGGCTTTTTTATTTTGTGGGGGCTTTTTTATTTTGTTAGGGGGATTAGATTAGGTGTAATTAGTTTAAATATCTTGTAATTTGTTTATTATTTTCTGTAATTTAGTGGGGGGGTTTTACTTTAGATAATTTAATTTAATTGTATTTAATTGTATTTAATTTAGGGAAATAATTTAATTATAGTGAAGTGTTAGGTGTTAGTGTAATTTAGGCTAGGTTTTTATTTTGCAGGTCAATTTGTCCTTATTTTAGCCAGGTAGTTTATTAAATAGTTAATAACTATTTAGTAACTATGCTACCTAGTTAAAATAAATACAAACTTGAATGTAAAATAAAAATAAACCATAAGATAGCTACAATGTAACTATTAGCTATATTGTAGCTATCTTAGGGTTTATTTTATAGGTAAGTATTTAGTTTTAAATAGGAATAATTTAGTTAATGATAGAAATTTTATTTAGATTTATTTAAATTATATTTAATTTAGGGGGGTTAGGGTTATACTTAGGTTTAGGGCTTAATACATTTAGAATAGTGGCGGTGATGTTGGGGGCGGCAGATTAGGGGTTAATAAATATAATGTCGGCGTTGGCGATGTTGGGGCAGCAGATTAGGGGTTAATAAGTATAATGTAGGTGTCGGCGATGTTGGGGGTGGCAGATTAGGGGTTAATAAGTATAATGTAGGTGGCGGCGATGTTGGGGGAGGCAGATTAGGGGTTAATAAGTGTAATATTAGGGGTGTTTAGACTTAGGGTTCATGTTAGGATGTTAGGTGTAGACATAAATATTATTTCCCTATAGGAATCAATGGGGCTGCGTTAGGAGCTAAACGCTGCTTTTTTGCAGGTGTTAGACTTTTTTTCAGCCAGCTCTCCCCGTTGATTCCTATGGGGAAATTGTGCACGAGCACGCATAACCAGCTCAACGCTAACGTAAGCAGCGCTGGTATTGCAGTGCGGTAATGAGCAAAATTTTGCTCAACGCTCACTTTTTGTCTGTTAACGCCGGGTTTGTAAAAACACATAATACCAGCGCTGTCTGTAAGTGAGTGGTGAGCATAAACTACTCGTTAGCACCGCACAGCTCATAACGCAAAACTCCTAATCTAGGTGATTGTTTGCTACTGATCTTCTGCTTGATTTGAATGTTATATAATATGTACAGTATTTTGTATTTTGTTTTCACTTTAAATTCCAACAGTAACAATAGTGGAAAAAAGATTTTGAAGCACAGTGATTCTCTTGATAATCTAGATTAACATGGATAATGAAGAATGAAAACTATTTAATTTGCTTAATTTGCAACTCTATAGTAAACACCCCCAGAAAAGCATATTATGTGGAAACACATGTATATAACACTGCTCTTGATATCTTGATAAATGTTTATCAAATAAAGAGTTTTTCAAATGTAATCTTCATCCACAATCATTAAGGTTATTTCAAAAGACATTGTCTCCATGAACACTTTTGTGACAGCAATAAATACATGTATTTTAGGTTACTCTGGTTTACAGTTCCTTGCTTGCTTTTCATTTCTAGTTATGTGTGTGTTTTGTAACCTCCACAGATGTTCCAGTAATTCTTACTGCAGAATTTCTGAAGCTTAGAATACAGTTGTCACAGCATGTAGATGGCATTATGATCGTACCCCTAATAAAAAAGTAAGCATACAGAGGCCAAGATCTAGTAATTAGTTAAATATATATTTTGTTTTCTCCAGAGACTTCTTGGGAACCAATTTTCAAGTTCTCCTTCTAGATAATCAATATTATTATTAGAATGTAAAATACAGTCTCCCAGGGTGATCTGACCCTTAATTTAAGGGAAATCCTACTTGAAAATTGTTATTGTATAGAAAGATAGATAATCCCTTATTTACCCATTCCCCAGTTTTGCATAACCAACACTGTGATATTAATAAACTTATTGCCTTGTATCTAAGCCCCTGCAGACTGCCCCCTTATTTCAGTGCTTTTGACAGACATGCATTTTAGCCAATCGGTGCCGACTCCTAAATAGCTCTATAAGAGTGAGCATGATGCTATCTATATGACACACATGAACTAGTACTGTCTAACCGTGAACAACTGTCAAAATACACTGAGATAAGAGGCAGGTTTTTAACAATTCAGAAATCAGTTTGAACCTACCTAGGATTAGCTTTCAAAAAAAAAATACCAAGAGAAAAAAGTAAATTTGCTGAAACAAGTAAATCGGAAAGTTGTTTAAAATTACATGCCCTATCTTAATCATGAACGTTTAATTTTGACTAGACTGTCCCTTTAATGCTTTGTTTCAGCATAATAAATCAATACTTTCAGTAATTATTCTAAAAGTCATAAGTAGTTAAGCAAGTTAACAAATTTAAACATGGGTAAAATTGGTTAAAGGGAAAATATATTCCAACAAACTAAAATAAGGCTACATTCTAAATGATGGCTTTTTTTTAAGGGAAGAATCAGATGAACAATGAAAAACCTTGAGAATCTAAATTAGAATGTACACATTGATTCTTCATGTTCCATTCCTGCCACAAGATTAAACACAGCAAATCAGCACAGGTGAAGGAAGAGAGTTTGTTTTTTAAAGAAGTTTAAACCTGAAAAGCAATATTTGATCCTTAAAATAGTTAAAGGGACACTGTACCCAAATTTTTTCTTTTGTGATTTAGATAGAGCATGACATTTTAAGCAACTTTCTAATTTGCTCCTATTATCAAATTTTTTTTCATTCTCCTGGTATCTTTATTTGAAATGCAAGAAAGTAAGTTTAGATGCCGGCCCATTTTTGGTGATCAACCTGAGTTGTTCTTGCTGATTGGTGGATAAACTCATCCACCAATAAAAAAGTGCTGTCCAGAGTTCTGAATTAAAAAAAAAAAAGCTTAGATGTCTTTTTTTTAAATAAAGATAGCAAGAGAACGAAGAAAAAATGATAATAGGTGTAAATTAGAAAGTGGCTTAAAATTGCATGCTCTATCTGATCATGAAAGAAAAAATGTGGGTTCAGTGTCCCTTTAAGGCGATATTGGAACTAATTCCATAATTCCTATCTAAGGCCTAGATTTGGAGTTTGGCGTTAGCCGTGAAAACCAGCGTTAGAGGCTCCTAACGCTGGTTTCTTACGGACTCCGGTATTTAGAGCTCATTTACCGACACTCAAAAATCACCCAACGCACAAATCTCTACCGACAGCTCAAACCCAGTAGTTAACATCTACCGACAAAATAAACATCCATGAATCACAAAACAAATATTACACAAAGTACACTTACACTCATACAAACACAACACTATATTTATTTTTATGATTTAATAATTTTTCTTCAAAATACAAAGGATAAAAGTTGCGAGATCTCGGGTGTTAGAAAAAAAACAACACAAATCCATTTTCCCATTGACTTACATTGACACACGGGAAAAGACCCTCATATAGCTACATCTAACTAATAATATTATCACAAACATACACTCATCGATGCATACAAAAAATATACACCACATTACATACACAAACAAGTTATTTATTACAAAATTAACACGATTTAGCTACTTTTTCACACAAGCTCATGACGTCACTCACTTTACGAGGAAAACCAGTCTTAGAAAAAAAAAATGACCAAAATTTGGAGCCTCCATTGACTTCTATGGGGAAGACGTGCTCGTGCACGTGAAAGACAGATTTCCCTAACGCACGCAAATAGCGTAGACCTAAAAACTACAAATACCAGCGCTAGAAAATACATGCTTTTCTGCGTTAGACCCAGCTATGATAAATAGATCAAGAAATGACTATTTCCCTATGGTGGACTTAGGGATTTTACTTATTGAATATTCACAACACCATTAAATTGTTTCAGACTTTTATATTACATCAACTACAAATCAACATCACTAGTAACAAACTTTTTTAAAAAAAATATTACATTTAAACGGACACAAAAATAATTCAAACTTTTCAGGATTCACAAACAGTACACAATGGGAAACACCTCTCATTTACCTTTATTATTGCATTTCATTTATTCAACTCATATGCTTGCAGCAACTGCATATCTACATAGGCTTAACACATGATTAGTCATGGATGCACATACATTACTTTTAGCATTCACTCATACATGTGCATTCAAATGATGGGGGAAAAACACATTACATTCTCTCTAGGAATCACAAAACAGAACATATGGATTTTACTGTACTTTTAACATCATGATTCCATCACAATAAACCATTAGGAATTACGTACAAGAAGAACATCATTACACAAGATTACAGATGTCACTTTATGGGAAGGAACAACAATACCAGACCGCTATATAGAAGTCAGCATATGTGGGACACAATCACAATATATACGTATATATACATAACACGCATCACCCATCACGCAACCACAAAGCACACATTTATATTTTATTCAGCACACAATAACAATGTAGCACAATACAACAACACAATGAGGATTTCAGAACTACATAGGCAGGTTAATAATATGATGATGTCATTAGAAGATTCAACCATACACATTACAGATTCACCACTGTACCGCCCCTTTCTGAACTTTAACACTCAATACTACAATACAACATATACGTAAATAACAGTTTGGAACAGCATTATTAGGGAGATTTCAATGGACAATTAATAAATATTGTCAGATCGCAAATCACTTATATATATAATTCTACAGATGACAGCCGGAAGTTATTCAGTATTAGTGCCATTTGAATGGGACGCGTACAATATTGACAGCTCGGAAATCACTTATATATACAATACTACAGATGACAGCCGGAAGTTATTCAGTATTAATGCCATTTGAAAGGGACGCATACAATATTGACATCTCAGCAATCACTTATATATACAATACTACAGATGGCAGACGGGAAGTTCGGAATTATTATTGCAATTTTAAAGGGACGCATACAATATTGACAGCTCGGCAATCACTTATATATACAATACTACAGATGACAGCCGGAAGTTATTCAGTATTAATGCCATTTGAAAGGGACGCATACAATATTGACATCTCGGCAATCACTTATATATACAATACTACAGATGGCAGACGGGAAGTTCAGAATTATTATTGCGATTTTAAAGGGACGCATACAATATTGACAGCTCGGCAATCACTTATATATACAATACTACAGATGGCAGATGGGAAGTTCGGAATTATTATTGCGATTTTAAAGGGACGCATACAATATTGACAGCTCGGCAATCACTTATATATACAATACTACAGATGGCAGACGGAAGATTCGGAATTATTATTGCGATTTTAAAGGGACGCGTACAATATTGACAGCTCGCCAATCACTTATATATACAATACTACAGATGGCAGATGTTACTTTATCGTTTTCAAACAATGTTGCAGCAACATTGATCGATCACATTCGATGCACTTTATACACAACTATGCACTTTCATTCATGTTAGCCTGGACGTGTGCTTGTTACTATAAGATCGCGTTTAAGAAATATTGATTACGCATATGATCAAACATTACAAACATGCACTGTATGTGTGATATTTGACACTTTCACATTGAGATTCATTGGGGGAAACCAACATTTCAGCAAACAACAAAAAAATGCCCACTGTGAAAGCATTCGCGCCGCTCACATACAAACAAGTGAATACAATCAGCAATCATTACAAACTCACTACCATTGGACTAATTGTACTATAAATCCCACAAACAACATGGCCAAAGCATCACTTGTGATCCACATCAGATCAAGTGCATACCTTGTTACGCTGTTTTGAAAGATGGATGACGATGACATGGTAGACGCTGCTGGTGCTGCTATTGGCGAACTAGCTGTTGATAGAATCAGGCAGCCTCGGCGGCTCAGACTGAGATGAAGGGATCGTCTGGTTCGAGGTCCTCGTGTCTACAGGGTGAGACCCACCTTGGAAAACATGAGCGACTTTGAGGTTTATGATAAGTATCGGCTCAATCGCGAACAGCTCATTGGCCTTTACGATCTTCTTAAACCTCATTTGGAGCCACGTATAAGAATAAGGACTGATGTTCCCGCCATGAGTAAGATGCTAAGTTGTCTATACGTCCTGGCCTCCGGGAGTTTTCAATCCGGAGAAATGTACATGCATGGCCTGGCTCAAGGTACATTCTCTGTGGTGTTTGATAACTTTCTGGACGCCATGGTACGTATCAGTAAGCATTACATAGGATTCCCACAAAATGATGGTGATTGGAGGCGCCTGAAGCGGGAATTCTTTGATATTGCTCAATTGCCCAATGTCTTGGGAGCCATAGATTGTACCCACATTGCGCTGCGTGCTCCAATTGATGACTTGCCCTTCAGAAATCGCAAACATTTTCATAGCCTCAACGTGCAGTATGTTTGTGATGCACAGATGAGGATTATGCATGTGTGTGCGAATTTTGGAGGGGCTTGTCATGATGCCCGCATCCTCGCTCAGTCGTCCCTGTGGAGACCGTTTGAGGAAAGACAAATGCCCCCTGGTTATCTCGTTGGTGAGTATTTGTGCACAACATGGTTAATTAGTTTGACAATTGCCACTGTAGTTTTAAAATGTTAGCGTAATGTTCAGCTATAGGATGCAATTTAACCATTTATTTATTTTTCCGCAAATGTCTAGTTTTAGTTCAAGGCAGATATGTAGCATGTCTTACCTTAAATGCTCAGATAGAGAATGCAATGTAACCATTTAGTTTGCATTTTACACAAGGTTTGGTTTAGGAGAAATATGCATATGTAGCATGTCTTAGCTGAAATTGGAAGATATTAGCTCATGCAATTTAACCATGTCATTGTCTCTTTCCGCAAATGTCTAGTTTTAGTTCAATGCAGATATGTAGCATGTCTTACCTTAAATGCTCAGATAGAGAATGCAATGTAACCATTTAGTTTGCATTTTACACAAGGTTTGGTTTAGGAGAAATATGCATATGTAGCATGTCCTAGCTGAAATGGGAAGATATTAGCTCATGCAATTTAACCATGTCATTGTCTCTTTCCGCAAATGTCTAGTTTTAGTTCAATGCAGATATGTAGCATGTCTTACCTTAAATGCTCAGATAGAGAATGCAATGTAACCATTTAGTTTGCATTTTACACAAGGTTTGGTTTAGGAGAAATATGCATATGTAGCATGTCTTAGCTGAAATGGGAAGATATTAGCTCATGCAATTTAACCATGTCATTGTCTCTTTCCGCAAATGTCTAGTTTTAGTTCAATGCAGATATGTAGCATGTCTTACCTTAAATGCTCAGGTAGAAAATGCAATGTAACCATTTAGTTTGCATTTTACACAAGGTTTGGTTTAGGAGAAATATGCATATGTAGCATGTCTTAGCTGAAATGGGAAGATATTAGCACATGCAATTTAACCATGTCATTGTCTCTTTCCGCAAATGTCTAGTTTTAGTTCAATGCAGATATGTAGCATGTCTTACCTTAAATGTTCAGATAGAGAATGCAATGTAACCATTTAGTTTGCATTTTACACAAGGTTTGGTTTAGGAGAAATATGCATATGTAGCATGTCTTAGCTGAAATGGGAAGATATTAGCTCATGCAATTTAACCATGTCATTGTCTCTTTCCGCAAATGTTTAGTTTTAGTTCAATGCAGATATGTAGCATGTCTTACCTTAAATGCTCAGAGAATGCAATGTAACCGTTTAGTTTGCATTTTACACAAGGTTTGGTTTAGGAGAAATACGCATATGTAGCATGTCTTAGCTGAAATGGGAAGATATTAGCTCATGCAATTTAACCATGTCATTGTCTCTTTCCGCAAAGGTTTAGTTTTAGTTCAATGCAGATATGTAGCATGTCTTACCTTAAATGCTCAGATAGAGAATGCAATGTAACCATTTAGTTTGCATTTTACACAAGGTTTGGTTTAGGAGAAATACGCATATGTAGCATGTCTTAGCTGAAATGGGAAGATAGAGAATAAGATTGAACTAGATTATTCTTTTAAAATACAAAAATTTGATAGTGGATTATCGTGTACAAAAACTTTTATTGGAATCAAAATACTATTTTGAGGATTCAGTTTGAATTATGTTCTGTTCATAATTTATAGGTGATTCTGGGTACATGAGCCGGCCTTGGCTTATTACCCCCTTGCGTAGCCCGACTGATGTGTCTGAGGAGCGCTACAATAGGGCTCATAAGAGAACCAGGGCGGTGGTTGAACGGATGTTCGGGCTCCTGAAGATGAGGTTCAGGTGCCTGGACCGGTCGGGAGGAGCTCTCCAGTACAACCCAAAGAAGGTGGCTAAGATCGTTGTAGCCTGTAGTGTCCTGCATAATATTGCACAGCGGGCTGGGATGCTGCAGGGCGTCCAGGCGCACCGAAACCTCCTCAGAGATGAGGAGGATAATCCTGTTCTAGAGGGGCCATTCCGGGACGAGGGGCTCAATGTCAGAGCAGACATCATCAACCGCCACTTTAGACGGTAAATAATAGAAGTTTGACTGGAGTATTGTCAATAGATGTGAACTCTAGGGAAATGACAAGTAGAGAATTGTGCAAACATGTTAGGATTGTTCATCAAATGCTAAAAATGTGTTTGATTTCTTAATATAGGTGATGCTCTGGTCATTGGGTCCTGTAGCGAGTCTTTGCCACCTGGTTTTTAAAGAGGACATCAGATGGTAAGTATAAATGTATGGACTGTTGCTGGCATGAATTGTACACAAATACATCATATGGCATACATTTTCAAAACTAGTATTTAGTTTACACATTACTTAAAATGTACATACTCAGAAAGGGATCCTCTAGCATAACTATCCTCTAGCATGACTATGGTTCAATGTCACACATTAGAGGTTCGTTCTGCTCAATATGACTCATCTTCACACTTGATAGAACATAACACAAGATGCTACACACGCTTAGTAAGCTAGTGACAGAAATTTATTCTGAAATGGGGGGTGGTAGAGGGGCACAGAACTGATTCACACACTTGTAGTAATTTTTATTAAACTTTTTCTGCCATTAGGGAGCTGACTTAATCTAAAGACTGAAAGGGAAGAATTAGAAGCCTGACAGTGAAGATTGCCCAGACTGACAGTGGAAAAATCCAAGATTGAAATTGAAGTATACCAATGGGATCATGTCTGGCATTATCTTTCCAATCTGCTGACCTTGAAAAACATACAAAGACATGTTCACATGGTAAGTGCCAACTATTTGATAGAATAAGGCTGTGGAGGCATCCTATTGGAGACACTTAGATTATTTTCTAATTTTTAGATGGTATTTCACAGTCCTCTATTTTTGAAATGATGAATAAGGCACCTATTGAAGATCAACTGTTTACCCCTGAATTGACTTTCAAAGACCATGCATTATCCAGGTTGGTGTACCAATGCATGCTAGTGAAGAATGTTGAATATTAGTAGCTTACATACATTAGTCATATTTAGTTCATAATTAGATATTTAGGGATCACAATCCGAAAAAGGAATACATATTATAGTTGATATAGAGGTATTTGAATGGACATGAAATATTACATTTATGTTCAGCATACATATATATTTATTATTGGAATGTGATATACATTATTATGTATAATTCGAAATTCTGATATTTAAATTTAATTTTTATTACACAATATAATGGTGTATGTTTATTTTATTTATTTTTTAATTTAAATCATAAATATCTTGATAAAATGTTGAACAAAGTTAGAGCATAGACACAAGATGATTGTAAATGTATTTTATGAATATTTGACAGCGTGTGTATTAACTTTGTAAAAAAATGTTTTTTTAATTTCAGATTGTCATCTGATGACTTCCAGGAATATTTTTTTGTTTTTGTTTCAAAAACTTTTTTTATTTAAAATGGTAATAATCAACATTTTATTATTAAATACACTCTTTTGAACAGATTATAATAAATATCCATATAATCTGTCAATAAAAAACAATTTGACTCCCATGACTGGTAGTTGTCTATTTGACAAGCACATGCATAAGATCAAATAATGCATTCATTTTAGAAAATCCACTGATTCAGAGAATATTAAATTAAACTATCTTTTTTAAATTAATTGGGGAGTGAGATCCATCGATGCTTTTCTTTTGAAATTCTTAGATGTTAAAATAAATTCGGATATGTAGTCAAAACTTTACATAAATTATTTCGTTTCACTTTTAAGAAGGGGAAGTGGTTCACTTACATTAAAGTGACAGTGTTGTTGAATGTAAAATTAATTTTATAAGATCTTGTATCTTCCTTAGGTATCTCAAAACATTAGTTTATTAAATTTATAAATGTTTACTTTTATAAATGGTAGGTCATTTAACTTCATATTTTTCACAAGCTAGTTATTGGATGCCATGTTAATAGATTTTATTTTCTAGTGGAGTCATTTAAAGGGACATTTAACTATAGTTATTAATATTATGTATTTTTTAAAATCTTACCTCTTGAGTTAGACATCACATATCTATATATAATTTTCATTCCCCTTTAGTTTCTTTTGACAATGTTAAATCAACATTCAAAATGTTTTGGTCCTTAAAGGGACATTCACAAAGTATATTGTGTCTTGATTTTTAAAAAATAATAAAAGAATTTAAACATATTTAGAAAGTACTATAGAATTACATTCAGTCTTTAAATATACTTCAAAAAATATACATCAATGCACATATCTTAGTCAATTACATAAGGCATCTATGTGCAACCAACAATCAGCATCAAAATAGCCTATCTAGATATGTATTTAATCCAAGAATATATATAATTACAATCTAATGATTGAATACCAAAACATATTAAGTTGTTCAAATATTATAATCTTATCCAAAATGCATACATAACATATAGCTTAATGTCCCTCTAAGCTGAAGACTGCGAAATACATCCATTACAATATATATTTCAGTCAGTGTGTAAAACAATCCAGAAGTTAATCTAAATATGCTTACTCATATGTTATACTAATGTAGCAAAAGGAAGGTGGCTAGGTTTATGATTTTTCAAGCATTATTGTGAAATGTCTCTTTAAAGGGACATGAACTCAAAATATACTTAAAGGGAGACAGTTAAAAAATTAATGATTTATACATTATGAATGAGTATTCTATTTTAAGCAACTTTAAAAAGTGTCTCATATTATCAATGTTCCTCGTGATGTTGCTATCATTACTTTAAAAATAAGGCATTAAATAGATAATTTATTTGCTTCAGTACTCTGGACAGACCTTTTTTTTTTTTTGGGTGGATTAATTGATCCAACAATCATCAAGGACAACCCAGGTTTTTTTGCAAAAATTGTCCGTAATCTAAAATATCATTATTGATTTGCAAAGAAAGATAACAAGATAATTCTTAACATTTGAGAATCGGATTAAATTATAAAGTTGCTTAACATTTCATGCTCAATCTGAATCACGAACGCTAAATTTGTTTGGACAGTGTCCCTTTAAGACATTTAAAGAGTGTATTTACTTATCTTCTTATCTTGACATACTTTGCTTGAAAAGCATATCGAGATAGGCTCAGTAGATGAAGATTGGTGGATGCACAGAGATGCCTTATGTGATTGGCTCAACCATGTGCATTTAAATTTCTTCTGTTGAGGATATCTAAATACTAAGATAAATTGAGTTACATTTTAAAGTCTAAACAATTTTCTATCCCTACAGATCTTTTGATACAATTGTTTGTTTGTAATGTCTATTTAAAAATAAAGACGCCATTGCACAATAACATATATGAGCACTTCAGACAAATACAAGCTTGAGGTTTATTTACTAATAACAAACAAACCTGTAGTTTAACATTTATAAACAGATTATACAAGTTACGGACATTATAACCTGAATTTGAACATTCAGAAAGATTGCGTGAGAAACGGATCTTGAAACACCAGATTTGCATCTTTAAACATTAGAGTCTAATGTCACGCAATAGCACATAATCAATGTGCATTATGAAATACATTTAATAGAGCAATGTCAATACTTCACAATAAGTCAACAAATTGATTTAATGAACAATAAAGACATACAATATTAAATGTGTATTTGTATTAAAGAAACAGACCGTTATTAAACCGAAAAATGTATACAACATTTAATAATGTGATAGTATTAGATTTTAAAGAGAATTTAAACATTAATATTTAACGAATCACAGATATTAAATCTGCGTCACACATATCTGCATGACAGGCCCATGAGTTACAAATAAGTCTACATGAAAAATGAAGTAAGAGCACCACCAGGAGGTATGTGTAAGGAAGTTACTAAGATATGAAACATTAAGGAACGGCCAATCAGAGTTCATCACACAAACACAACTTGAGTCAGGATGGTCTCACAGACATTCTAACAATATTTCAAACTTTTATCCAATCAGATGTACAGATAACTTGTCCCATGGTGCATCTCATGTTTACTTCACCATATAAAAGTCCATTACACGTTGCCATCTTTGTCAGTTCTCTAATGCCTGCAGGCAGTTATATATTTATAATATAATATAAATATTTATATTAGACAACCTAGCAGGCATGACGTCTCCCAGGTTCACCAAGCCAGAGAGTGCTGCACTGGTCCACGCTGTCAAGGACTTTTATCCCCAGCTGTTTGGGAACAAGAGGAGGTCGACAGATGCGCATGTTAAGAAGGCCCTCTGGGAGTCTATCACCAATGCGGTTCAATTGGTGTGTGACGTCCAGAGGAGCCAGGATCAAATCATGAGGAGATTCGGAGATATGAGGTTGCGCTTGACAAAAAAAGTCAACCTCATAAGGGACTGGGTACAAGCCCGTAAAAGAGGGGGCCAAAGAAAGGCCCCGCGGAAACTATACCTACTCCCTTATGAGGTGACTTTATGCGAGCTCCTCAATCTCCGGGTCCCCAAAAGATTTAGATCCTCGCCATCCTCGGCCTCCTCTTCTTCCCTCCCATCTGCGGGATCTGAAAGTCCTGACGCGGGGGCCAGGGCAGCTGCTTCTCCGTCCGGTGACCTGGGAGGAGCTGATAGAGAATCTGAACCAGGTAACTATCCAACTTCATATAATATCTTAATATTTGATTATTTTTTTAAAAATGTGTATATAGTCAGATACTAAACCTATACAGATCTCACAACATACACTACATATGATGTTTAGATATCTGATTTTAGATTAGTGACACATGAAATAGGAATGATGTTTCTTGCGCTCTACAGAATATGCGTCACAGACCGAAAATTGAATTGTGCATACACGTTAACATGGGTTTGCTGTAAGTGGCATTGCTTTATACATGTTGGTCAAATGACGGATGCGTAATTCAGCTTGGAATCATTGCGCAATGATCGCGAAAATTAGAATTGCGCATACACGTTAACATGGGTTTGCTGTAAGTGGCATTGCTTTATACATGTTGGTCAAATGACGGATGCGTAATTCAGCTTGGAATCATTGCACAATGATCGCGAAAATTAGAATTGCGCATACACGTTAACATGGGTTTGCTGAAAGTGGCATTGCTTTATACATGTTGGTCAAATGACGGATGCGTAATTCAGCTTGGAATCATTTGCGCAATGATCACGAAAATTATAATTGCGCATACACATTAACATGGGTTTGCTGTAAGTGGCATTGCTTTATACATGTTGGTCAAAAAACGGATGCGTAATTCAGCTTGGAATCATCGCGCAATGATCGCGAAAATTAGAATTGCGCATACACGTTAACATGGGTTTGCTGTAAGTGGCATTGTTTTATACATGTTGGTCAAAATGAAATGTGAATTATTATATATGTGAAGAATACAGTATTCTTATTTTCAATATTATACATAATAAAAAAAAGCAGAATCAAAAACAAAAATAACATATGCCCATCAATTGATGAGAATGAAATAACACCAAAAAATAATTAAAGCTACAGTAAACAACACAACTGATTGAAAATAAGAGTACAGGATATATTTATCATGAATTTAATTGAGGAAACAATTAACTCATGGGACTACCAAAAGATTAATAGTTTTTAATTGATTTGCTAATAATGTAAAGATTTTAAACATGGCATGCTTTGTATTAATGATATCCAATCCTCATTTAATATATTACAGATCTGGATGTTGGTGCTGGATCCTCAAGCCAGGGCTTGTCACAGAATGGTATGTCTCATTTGAATTGACATTTGTCTTAGAAACATGGACAGAACATTACATACTAAATCCACATTGTTCAATATTTATATGTATCTGCAAAATGGATTAGTAAAATTTTTACAAATAAGAATTAAAAAAAAAATAAACAGAGGATTACATTGTAAGACTACTCTGAATTTTTATCAAATTTAAAATATCCCATCTATTCTGGATATCTTAATTTTAATGTAAGATTCTTTGAATGTCCAATTTATATTCTTCCCTTGTGTATTGCTTAATCTTATTTGTATAAATTTTTAAAAAATTCACACACTTTTGCATATGATTTTTTTAAAAAAATATAGATTCCATTTTTGAAATTGATCACGTCATTTAAGGGACATGCCAACGAAATTTTACATTGAATGATTTGTAAACGTGATTTTATGGTTTTGTTTAAACATTTTATGAGCTACATTGGTTCAGTCTATTGTTTTAGTTCTTCTAAAAACATATTGATTTTGGTTTAGGTTAAACAATGCATTACTGGTATTATCCGGCTGTTTTTTTTATGCATAAATTGGCATTGGGTCAAAAGTTAAAATCATGTGTTGAGATAACAGTAGTACATAGTTTCAAAAAGTATACAATTACACATTTAGAGCTTCATGTCCCTTTAATAGATGAAAATTAAATAATTCTTAGGATATCCTTAAATAACATATTCGATTCGAATTGCATGCTCAATCCCATTCATTACATCAACATATGGAGTAGAGAATTCATTAACACCAACCTTGTCAAATCAATATATTTTTATATTAAAGGGACACTGAGCTAAAATTATTAATGTTGTCATTCAGATAGAGCATGCAATATTAAGCAACATTTAAATATAATACTATAATCATATGTGAAATATTCTATTGCTAAATGTATTTTAAAATCAAGAATGTACGTTTATCTGCAGCTCAATTTTGGTTGACCAACCTGGGTTTTTATTGATGATTGGTGGATACCTTCAACAAGCAATATTTATTGAATCCAATATTGCTAATCTGCCTTTAAGATTAAAATGTATCAACATTACAATTATAATAGGAGTCAATGTTAAATCATTTGGAACAGTTTGAACAGTGAAATCAATGATTGAAATAAATCATGTCAGTGTCCCTTTAATAAACAATTGATTCATTAATCCTTACATTCTTTGGATTAGACAATATTGATATATAATTCACATATTCACTGTTGGAGTTACTTTCTAGATATAAGCATACTCTAACAGCACCATGATTACATATTTGTACTAATCAATTTGGTTTGGTATTGTGATCAATATGTGTTGTGTCCTAAACAAGATTACTGTACATTGCACAAATGGATCGATGTGCCACATGTCTTTGTTTATATTTGTCAACAGCTGTTATTCAAAATGTGGTTTGTGTGTATTCTTTGAAGAACATTGCTCAATGGGTATATTTAGATATGCAATAGCATCGTATGAGATGAGTTTGATGTCTAATATAGTCAGAAATTAAACATATGTTCAATACATCATTTTTTACAGAATCCCCTTGATTCAATCAAGCATTTTATTTTATAATGACTGCTCTATTCTTCACATTTTAAAGTTGATTATTCTTATAAATCGATACAGATGTGATTTAGTGCTATCCCAAATGTGTTCACTAATATATATCTATATCATTCATAGAGAGAGTTGGTGTGGGGAGCCCAGAGGAATCCAGCACTGACACAGAACCGCCTTTGCGGTCTTCTGGTAAGTCCATTGACTCATTTATATGTCATTGAAAGTGTATTGGTAATCAATATTATGAGCATGATTCTGATGAAGCATAACATTTGAAACAAACATATAATTGACTCCTCTGATTATATATTAATTTTATTTGAATATTGAAAGATTAAGAATTAAAACTTTCTTAGTCTACACCTTTGTTATTCAGAAGATGTATAGCATATGTTTGTTTCCATGTTCATTTTTGACAACAATCATCAAGTGATACACACATGAGAAATCTTAAATGTTCAATGTACTATGCTTTTATGATTTTAAAATTAATACAAACAATAAATAGAAAATCTGAATCATTGATAATAACAAATATAATGTCATTTGTATGCTCCATCAAAATGATGTAAATCATAACTTTGGGTGTGTATATCTTTAATGCAACATTGATGTGTGTCTTTGAGCAACAGTAACATATGTTATAATATCTGATCTTAACGTGTACACAACATGTTATGTTTTACAGAGATTGATTTAACATGTGGGACGGAGGAGGAAGAGGTTCACTTGGAGTCTGATGGTATGTGAAATATATCTAACATGTATCCAACATGTTTTTTTATTGGAAATCATTTTATTGAAGACATTCAAAGTCTACAGCTTTTGCACTTTAAAAAGGAATATTATTTGTCTGTTCAAATACACTGCTGCCCCCTTTATATATCAGGCAGCATGAAGATATGCTTGGATTTGTTTAAATATTTGGATTGGAAATTCATGCCATCATGATGTCACATGCATATTCTAGGGCAAACCACAATAATAATTTTAGAATTGTACAGACAGTCATTGATATTCATCTGAGTGCCTATATGCATACCATATCCTCATGTCATCATTGTTTAGAAATTCAAACACACTTCTAAGTATATTGCAAACATAATCAAGTTGAAATGCGTTGATTTGATTTCATGATGTATGAGATGTTAAAATATTTATTATATTTATTTTAGATGGATCCTCTGCTTCTGGTCATCATTGTTCCTCCCCTGCCCAGTCCCCTGCCCAGTCCCCTGCCCAGCCCCCTGCCCAGCCCCCTGCCCAGTCCCCTGCCCAGTCCCCTGCCCAGCCCCCTGCCCAGCCCCCTGCCCAGTCCCCTGCCCAGCCCCCTGCCAAGTCCCCTGCCCAGCCCCCTGCCCAGTCCTCTTCCCCTCCCGGCCCTTCCTATTTGTCCTGTCGTATCCCTCCCAAAAAATGCCCCTTCGTCCCCCTTCGCCGCTCTCCCCGTCTTTTGCCCCATACAGCTACCCCAGCTGCCCAGCCCCCAACTCACCACTCCCCAGCTGTACTGGCTACCCCAGAGCAGCAGCCCATCCCTCCCCAACCCAATCCCATCCCTCCCCCCGTCTCAACCTTCATTGTCCTGGGTGTCGGATTGTCCTTCCCAGGCACAGCTGTAAGTATCATTCAAAATCAACATTATAAGATACTTAAAGGTACACTGACTGAAAATGTTTACATTGTGATTCAAATAGAGCATGCAATGTTAATCAAATTTATAATTTACTACTCTTATCAATTATTCTTCATTCTCTTGCTATCTTTATTGAAACAAAGAAATGCCTATATTTTGTTTTTATTTTAAAAAATATGGACATCATTTATTTATTGTTGGATGGATGTATCCATCAATCAGCAGGGACAACCAAAGTTGATAAACAAAAATGGCCTGCCCTATAAACTTACATTCTTGCATTTAAAATATAGCTCGAGAATTCAAACATTTAAAGAATACGAGTAAATTAATAATTCTTTTTAATGTCATGCTCTATCTGAATCAGTAACTAAAATATTTAGGTTTACTGTCCCTTTAATTTGATATCACTTCATATACCAATCACCACTATTTGTATCCAAATATTTATGTCCAAATGATCATACATTATCTCTTGTATAACCCAGTGGGAATGTAATTTCTTCTGGTTGCTATGTTTACAAAGCTTGTCCTCAACGCCAAAATGTTTAAGGATAGGTGTGCCTACCACAGTATAACTAAAATCTTAAAATTGCTAATGTAAGTACAATGTAAATCCTTTAACAAGATTTAAGACACTCAAGCTGTAAAAGTGGATCATCAAATACCAATTAAAGGGGACAACATGTTGGATTAAAATGTCCATTTAATGTTTTAGGTCTGTCTGAATAACATATTTCATGTGTAAATAATCAATGTCAACAAATTAATTAAAAAAACTATTTGTCTTTATGATGACAATGTATATTTGCTTTTTATTTTGTCTGTTGTGTAATTATCATTAATATTTTATTTATTCTTTATTTTAGGCTGTGACTCAACATGGCTCATGCTAGAAGGTATAGCACGTGTAGAGCAGGCCGTGTTGAGGAACGCAGCTGTCCTGAGAGGGATGAACGACACCATGCAGGCCCAGCTCCAGGTTCAGCATTTGACTCTGCGGCAGATCATGCGATTAAATTCAATGCCTGAATCTGGAGCTGGACATGCACAGGACGATGAAGGGGATGACCAGTAAGTGGAGGATCTGGAGATGCTCCAAGGGCGCAGATAAGAATCCTCCGTCCACATGTTGATGTTTTTGTTATGGTTGCCATTTGGCCTTTTTTTCTTATTATTGTTGTGCCTGTTGCACTCTTTTACCTTGTCATATGGCTCAAATGGGGCTATGCTGGCCCTTGGCAACTCTCTTCATGGACTGTGATGCACTCTCTTACCTTGTCATATGGCTCAAATGGGGCTATGCTGGCCCTTGGCAACTCTCTTCATGGACTGTGATGCACTCTCTTACCTTGTCATATGGATCCAATGGGGCTATGCTGGCCCTTGGCAACTCTCTTCATGGACTGTGATGCACTCTGTTACCTTGTCATATGGCTCCAATGGGGCTATGCTGGCCCTTGGCAACTCTCTTCATGGACTGTGATGCACTCTCTTACCTTGTCATATGGCTCAAATGGGGCTATGCTGGCCCTTGGCAACTCTCTTCATGGACTGTGATGCACTCTCTTACCTTGTCATATGGCTCCAATTTTCCTGATATTTACATGATTATTTATAAACGTTGTTGATGTTTTCTGACATACTAATAAAAGACATGTCATTGCACGATTCTTTGTCCTCCTTATTCATGTCATTGATTGAAATCTCTAGTTTATCTGGTTGATCCTTAAAGGGACCTTACCAAAAATAATGGTGTTTCCTGAATCATATATGTAATACAATTGTAAATGACTTTAAGATTAACATCTCCAATGTAATTTTATTATTTGTCTTTATATATTTTTCGAAAAGCTTTATCATTGCATGATTATGATTAGCATAGTAATTGTTTATATATGTATATATAGATACTTATTTGTGCATATATATGTATATTTCAAATTTCACATCCATGTGTGTATTTATAAACTCTGCATGAATTGATGCACCTTTAACAAATGATCTGAGGATTGATGCAATGATATAATCCCTGTAAAGTGTTCATGTTATTGAATTAGTATTGTCTCTGTGTATCCTCTTTTTATAAATAAAAATCATGTCCCTTTAAGTGATGGTGAGCACAATTGTTAATGAATGTATTTCCATTTCTAAAGCGTTTTTGTCCTTTTTACATGAACAAGGACATATAATCTTATTAATAAACAATCTTATTGTAATGTTGACAGCACATGTATTTCATTTTCAATTCTATCTTATTGTAAAATTGTAACAAAATCAATCTCTGTGTGTAATGCGCATATTTTAGATGAGGAATATTTTCCCCCAAATATTTTTAAAAAATACTTCTCCTCCCATATATGGCTATAGGTAGGCTGACCATATTTCAACTTGAATAAATGACACGTTTGATTAATACATGTGTCATTATTGTTATTCCAAAACAATCTAAACATATCTTGAAACATCAATGGCATATGTATTTCTCATGTGTATCGTTTAAATGTTAAAGATATACACCATAGCTATAGTTAAAGGGACAGTCAAGTCCGAAAAGATGATTCATGATTTCGTGACATTCCTAGATAGCAATCTAGACACATACTAGTTACTAAAATATAAATACATTTCTTATTGCTATGCCAAGCTGTCAACTGAGTCCTTGTATTGTCTGCGGTTTTTCAGCGATCTCGGATGCGCCATGTTGCTTAAGACGTCACCTGCCAGGCTGTCCAATGATTCCTTGTATTGAGTGACGTTTTTACGCGATCAAGGATGCGCCTTTTTTTGGTTTGCGTTCTTACGCGATCAAGGATGCGCCTTTTTGGTTTGCGTTCTTGCGCGATCAAGGATGCGCCTTTTTTTGGTTTGCGTTCTTACGCGATCAAGGATGCACCTTTTTTTGGTTTGCGTTCTTACTCGATCAAGGATGCGCCTTTTTTTGGTTTGCGTTCTTACGCGATCAAGGAGGTGCCTTTTTTTGGTTTGCGTTCTTACGCGATCAATGATGCGCCTTTTTTTGGTTTGCGTTCTTACGCGATCAAGGATGCGCCTTTTTTTGGTTTGCGTTCTTACGTGATCAAGGAAGCGCCATGTTAATTAAGACGTCACATGCAAAGGTAAAAAAAACGTCTGATTGTATTACGTATTCCCGCAATATTTGTTTGTGCACGTTAAACACGTTTGTGAATGAGAAGACAGGTTTAAAAACATGGCGAATATGGATTGTTTGCATCATGTTACATTGTTGACCCATAGCTGATAAAGACCACCACATTCTCTTTTGCTGGATGTCTGGTTGAATAAACAAACGAAAGCAAAATGTTTTCATGCATAAGATATTTCGAGGCAAGTGCAAATCTCTATAGTCCATGTAGTTTAATATGTTGGTCAACAATATGTTCCTTTTTATGAAAAATGACTGTTGTGTTTAATGTTAAAGATATCTAATTCATAAATATGCGCTATTGTGTTAGAATCAAGTAATCAATATGCATTTATCTTTATCATATGCTAAATATATGATGCCGACTTCTTCTAAATGTAATTTCATCGTATATTTTATTAAAGGTTCATTAGACACTCACATTATAAATCAAAATATTTTATTTGGTCTCTAGTTAGATAGTCCATTTTTTCAAAATACACGTCTCATTTTCCTTCTGTTCAAATAAAATGTAAATAATTTTCAGACTCCTCGCCAAGCCTCAAAGTTTCATGTGAGTACCATCTCCAGCTTTCTCCTGTTTGTGTAAAGGGTCTTTTCATATGTTAATGATGGGGTATTGTCTTGTTTTACGGTTGTAATAGGGGTTCATCTATATTTTCAAGAGAGCTAACCTGATTTTCTTTGAAAGTGTTTAAAGCTTTGTAATATTGATATCAGTATATGTTAATCTTGTTGTTTCTATTAGTGTCTATTTTATACAGTTCGGTTAAAAATATAGTATACTGTCCCTTTAATGCAAATGTTTATTTTTGTATCATGTATGAGTTCCACATTGGTTAATCTCCAAATATATTATTGTTAGCATATTTTCACCCCCCACTCCTAAAAGGACTTTAAACCATATTCATTGTTAAAACAAATGTCTTTATAAAAAAAATAATTAACACAATAATGTCTCTTTAAGAAAATAGACTTTATTTAACACGTCAATATAAATCTGTTTTCAATATTTATTGTTTGAACAAGTACATGTAGATATACCAACAATCTGCAAATATATGTTAGCATATGTAATTTTGTTAAAGGGACAGTTTAGAAAACAAATCATGTTTGGCATTATTATAAAAGTTAATTTTGTAATTTCAATGATATCAAAGGTTTCTCAACAATTAATCATTTGTCTGTGTTTATTTTAATTTGCTAGCTAAACCTATGAGGTTCGTGTGCTCATTTCTTAGAGCTTGAAGAGTGCATGTAATCATTATGCAATTTGACCACTAGAGGGCATTTGGATAGCATTTGTATATCTAAAAACTTGTGCTCATACAGCATATTATTTACCATGTATTGATCATTGATGTCTAAAATGTTGTTATGTCAGAACAACAAATAAGTGGTCATTTTTCATAGTCATAGATACAAGGGTAAGCACATAAGTCACACGTATTTCTCCATGTTTTGTTGTTTCCAACTTGATAATGCGTAATACAGTGTTTTCTTTGTAATCAATAATTTATTGACTGTCCCTTTAAGCTGTGTTATTGGCATTCAAACAGTAATATGCCATCATGGATAATTGTAATGGTAATTTTGTTTGCGATTCGGGAAACAGTTTGGACATCACATCACAGAAACCAATCAATATCATGAACAAGGATAGGTATGTGATGTGGTTTTCACACACTTATAACCCACACTTTGCAAACAATTTGCCTCCATGGACCCGGTCCCATAGAAGTAGATTATATACAGAGTGTGGTCCACAAGTGTATGAAAACCACATCATTACATACCTATCCATTACACATTAAATAAAAATAACATTAAGCATGAAAACAAATACTTACTTCCTCTTCCTTCCCCTCTTCCCACGGGGCTGAGGCTCTGGGAGGGTCAACTGCCGACTCCGACGAGTTCTCATTGGATATGTTGTGGGAAGAGTGAAAGGAAGAGTACTGGGACGACCAAGGTGAGGAGGAGGAGATGGCCCGGCAGGAGGAGATGGGCCGGCAGGAGAAGATGGGCTGGCAGGAGAAGATGGGACGGCAGGAGAAAATGCCCGGCAGGAGAAGATGGCCCAGCAGGAGAAGATGGCCCGGCAGGAGAAGATGGCCCGGCAGGAGAAGATGGCCCAGCATCAGGAGGCCCAGCAGCAGGAGGCCCAGCAGCAGGAGGCCCAGCAGCAGGAGGCGGACCAGGAGGCAGACCAGCATGCGCCTCCCGGAAAAAATTAAACATCTCTTGGTGTAGATTAAAGGTTCTGTTTTGCCCTTCTTCTATTCGAGTGAGTATGTTTATTATTTGGTTTTGGCCTTCAATTATTTTGTTTTGTCCTTCAAGAATTCTTGTTCGGCCTTCTATATTTTGTATCCGGGAGTTACGCATCTGGTCTATGTAGTCTAGTAGAACCCGCACCTCCGCTATTTCCTCTTGTTGTGCTTGGTGGGGTACCCGTGCACGGCGGGGTGCCCGTGCACGGCGGGGTGCGGGTCCTTGAGGGGCCTCTGCTTCCGGGGCCTCTTCATCTGCTTCCGTGCCCTCTTCGTCACGGGAGGCCTCTTCCCTCCGAGGTGGAAATTCCTCCCCACCACTCTCATCCCGGAGAAAAGGAGGAGGCTGTATTTGCTGTGCTGCCTTCTCCCCAGACTCTGTATATTAGAAAAATAAAGAAATGTATATATTAGCATATTTCCAAATCAAGCTTTAAATGACTTAGCTTACGATACAATTACAAATGCAGCCTCATTAATCCACTTTGAAATCTAACAATCAATAAGATTTCCGCATTTTCTAAACTGTGTTTGTGATATCTCTGGTCAATCTGAATGTTTTAGCGTTTGTTTTCAGTCTGTTTAAATGCACACCTAACCTATAGCCTAGATACTGATGTAACCGCAAAGTAATTGTGAATGCGTGTAAACAACGTTATAGCATTAATCTGATCCTTAAAGGGACATGAAACCCAATGTTTTATCTTTCATGATTTAGAAGCATACAATTATAATCAACTTTCTAATGTACTTTTTGTATCTAATTAGCTTCATTCTCTGGATATTCTTTGCTGAAAAGCATATCTAAATATGCTTAGAAGATGCTGATTGGTAGCTGAATATAGCTGCCTCCTGTGATTGGTTCACCGTATATCTAAAGAATGAATCAAATTAGGTAATATAAGTAAATTGGAATTTTTGGGAAAATTGTATTCTCTACCTCAATCATGAAAGTAAAGGTTTGCGTGTAGTGTCCCTTAAAATACATTCGTATGTGAATTTATTCTTAAATGAGCTTACCGTCAGATGAGAATGGCAGGTTCCCGGTATCAATTCCTCCAATACCGACTACATCCACCTCGGAGATGCTGGGACGCAACATTTCCTCCCATCGGCAGTACTCGATTTCCAGTGCAGGGCCGCCACCGGTTCATGCGGCATGTCGGGCCTCCAGGCTTAACTTTTTCTTGAGATCCATCTTGCAGTCCCGGTATCGATGTTTTATAGAGTCCATATCTCTATTCCGTCCACCCACGGCATTGACTGCATTCCTTATCTCATGCCAGAGCTTCCTCTTCTCAGTCAGGGTGGTCTTCTGATGCTGCAGCCTCCTATACCTGGCCATATAAGCTTCTACGAGGGCCTCCTTCTCCTCCATCGAAAACCTTGCCTCCCTAGTCGCCTTGGCCTTCCCCTGTGACGATGCCCTCTGTTTCCCGGACTGTGAAGCCCTACTCTGTCCGCCACTGGGCCCAGCCACTTGTTCATCTTGAACCAAGTGGCTGGGTCCACCCACCGCTTCCACCCCCGCTTCCTGCCCCCCTTCCTGCTCCCCTTCCTGCCCTGTTCCTCTCCCCCTCCCTCTCCTCCCCCTCTACCTCTCCCCTGCCTGCCCTCCATCTCTTCCCTAAACTAAACCCCAACTAAGCAAAACAAAAGTGAGTGTGATCAAATGAAAGGGGGTCAAAATAAAGAACTAAAAAGACCAAAAAAAGTGCTGAAAGTGTGAAAGGGATATAAATAAAAGAGGGTAAGGAGTATTTAAATGAACAAAATGAAGAAGAAGACAAAAAGGAGGATATGTAAACTAAATGTAACTAGGGGATGGGTATGGGATGGGGTATGGGATAAGAGTAAATGGGATTACAGGGAATGGGAGTACAGGGAATGGGGTATGGAGTGTAGTATGAGAGGGTATGGGGTATGGAGTGTATGTAGTGTTATTGATAAGTGTATGTATGTATTGAATGTGTTTGCGTGTAAATGTGTTAAGTGTACAGATAAAGCACTCGCTCGCTAACTCACACTACTACTAATTCTCACTAACTCACACTACTACTAATTCTCACTAACTCACACTACCACTAACTCTCACTAACTCCCACTAACTGACTCTATCACACTACCACTAACTCTCACTAACTCCCACTACCACTAACTCACTCACGCTCCCACTAACTGACTCTCTCCCACTACCACTAACTCCCACTCACTCACTCACGATAACACTAACAACTGACTCTCTCACACTAACACTAACTCACTCACAATAATGCACAAACTCTCTAATCTTAAACCTCCAATCTCCAAAGACCCACCAGCAACACAGTCAAAGAAGCCATGCTTGTGTGGTGCTTATATACCCTGTGTAAATGTTTAATGATGTACCTATTTGCGTTGTAAATTGTGTTTATGTGTGCTTTATTAGCAATTAGTTTTTGTGCAATGTGTATTAGGTGTGTGAATTTGCACATGCTCATTTTGAGTTAGTATTTGTGGAATGTGTAGAATGCGATGATGTCATAGTGGTCGTTTTCTATAACATTGTCCAATAGTATTATGTTTAAATTTTAATTTGCGATGGTGTGGTATTAGTGAAGTGTTGTATATGTATGTTTGTCCTAATATATATTGATATTGAATGCGATTATTTTGCTAGTGTATGTATTATTTTTATTTTTCTTGTTGTTATTTTGCGTATTTCCGCATCTTAAAGTATATGCGTATTCCGTGTATTTTATTTCAATCAAATTCCCCCCGCTTGTTAATGTGTAATGCTTCTGTGCTTTGTTTAGTGATTGTTGTTGTGACATTTGCGGCGTGTTATTGTTGTGCATGATGTGGTATGCGTCATATGACCGAGCTGTGCGTATTTCTCGCGAGATCGAGTGTTAGATGAAAAATGCGTGTTTGTTTGCATTTCCATTGATCTCTATGGGAGACTGTCTAATGCGGGCAGGATTCCGCGTGTGAAATACACACGTTAGGAGTATCGATAGAAGGTTTTTTTTTACTCTAAATACCGGAGTCAAACAATGCCGTGCGTTAGACATAAACCACGCGTAGCGTTAACAACCCATCTACCGCCAAACTCCAAATCTAGCCGTAAGGTTGTTACCTGATACCAAATTGACGTGTATATGTCTCAGATTCTATATGTGACAATATTTACAAACTTTGGCAATATGTATTAGGTTACACATTGCAAAAGTCTTTGAGTCACAGGGCAGTTTGTACTTGATATCTACAGGGCACAATCAACAAGGATATTCAATACTTCATGAAAAGCCAGATCCAGCAGACATGAATAATAGAACAGTACAAGTTTTACCTCAATGCTCATAAAAAAGCACAATAAATTGTGTTTTAGATTCTATACTGAAGCAAGTTTTCTAAGCAGAGTTCTGTATACTGTTTAGATTATATGTCAGCATCAATAGCATCTGTAGTTCTGATTACTCATACATATCCATGTGGTTGGATAATGCTGCAACATTTTAACCCTAGAACTCAATTTAGGTAAATAGTTGCTTCCAGCTCAATAAAAGTCTTACGGCTAGATTACAAGTTGTGCGTTAGAGGTTATGCGGTGCTAACGAGCAGTTTTCTCTCACCGCTCACTTACCTACAGCGCTGGTATTACGGGTTTTTACAAACCCGGCATTAAAAGACAAGAAGTGAGCGTTGAGCAAAATTTTGCTCATTACCTCACTCCAATACGACCAACGGTGAGCTGGTCGTACATGCTCATGCACGATTTCCCCATAGGAATCAACGGGGAGAGCCGGCTGAGAAAAAGTCTAACACCTGCAAAAAAGCAGCGTAAAGCTCCTTAACGAAGCCTCATTGATTCCTATGGGGAAATAAAATGTATGTCCACACCTAACACCCTAACATGAACCCAGAGTCTAAACACCCCTAATCTTAAACTTATTAACCCCTTATATGCTGCCCCGACATCGCCGACACCTGCATTATATTTATTAACCCCTAAACTGCTGCTCCAGACACCGCCGCCACCTACATTATACTTATGAACCCCCAATCTGCTGCCCCCCACATCACCGACACCTACATTATATTTATTAACGCCTAATCTGCCGCCCCCAATGTTGCTGCCACCTACCTACACTTAGTAACCCCTAATTTGCTGCTCCCAACGTCGCAGCCACTATACTAAATTTATTAAACCCTAAATATAAGTCTAACCCTAACACCCCCTAACTTAAATATAATTTAAATAAATCTAAATAAAATGACTATAATTAACTACATTATTCCTATGTAAAACTAAATACTTACCTATAAAATAAACCCTAAGCTAGCTACAATATAACTAATAGTTACATTGTATCTAGCTTAGGGTTTATTTTTATTTTACAGGCAATTTTGTATTTATTTTAACTAGGTACAATAGTTATTAAATGGTTATTAACTATTTAATAACTACCTAGCTAAAATAAATACAAAAGTACCTGTAAAATAAAACCTAACCTAAGTTACAATAACACCTAACACTACACTATAATTAAATACATTTACTAAATTAAATACAATTACCTACATTAAATTAAATTAGCTAAAGTACAAACCGCCCTACACTAAATTACAGAAAATAATAAACAAATTACAGATTTTTAAACTAATTACATCTAATCTAATAGCCCTATCAAAATAACCCCCCCCCAAAATAAAAAAAACCCTAGCCTTAACTAAACTATGAATAGCCCTTAAAAGGGCCTTTTGTGGGGTATTGCCCCAAAGTAATCAGCTCTTTTACCTCTAAAAAAAATACAAAGAACCCCCCAACAATAAAACCCACACAACCAACCCCCTAAATAAAATACTATCTAAAAAAACCTTAGCTCCCCATTGCCTTGAAAAGGGCATTTGGATGGGCATTGCCCTTAAAAGGGCAGTTAGTTAAAAATAAAACCCACCCAATACACCCTTAAAAAAACCTAACACTAACGCCCTGAAGATCGACTTACAGTTCTGAAGACTGGACATCCATCCTCAAAGAAGCGGCAGAAGTCTTCATCCAATCAGGCCAAAGTCTTCAACGAAGTCGGGAGAAGTCTTCAGCCAATCGAGCTCAATCCTATTGGCTGATTGGATCAGCCAATAGGATTGAACTTCAATCCTATTGGCTGATTGCATCAGCCAATAGGATTTTTTCTACCTTAATTCCGATTGGCTGATAGAATTCTATCAGCCAATCAGAATCTAAGGGATGCCATCTTGGATAACGTATGTTCTATCTTCATTCGTCGGTAGTCGTCGGATGAAGAGGATGCTCCGCGTCGGATGTCTTGAAGATGGACCCGCTCCGCGTCAGATGGATGAAGATAGAAGATGCCGTCTGGATGAAGACTTCTGCCCATCTGGAGGACCACTTCGCCCGTGTTGGATGAAGACTTCTCCCAGCTTCGTTGAGAACTTCGGCCCGGTTGGATGAAGACTTCTGCCGCTTCCTTGAGGATGGATGTCCAGTCTTCAGAACTGTAAGTCGATCTTCAGGGGGTTAGTGTTAGTTTTTTTAAGGGTGTATTGGGTGGGGTTTTTTTTTTAGGTTAGGGTTTGGGCCTGCAAAAGAGCTAACTGCCCTCTTAAGGGCAATGCCCATCCAAATGCCCTTTTCAGGTAAATGGGGAGCTTAGGTTTTTTTAGATAGTATTTTATTTGGGGGGTTGGTTGTGTGGATGCCGGTGGTGGGTTTTATTGTTGGGGGGGTTGTTTGTATTTTTTTTTTGCAGGTAAAAGAGCTGATTACTTTGGGGCAATGCCCCACAAAAGGCCCTTTTAAGGGCTATTTGTGGTTTTGTTTAGGCTAGGGTTTTTTTTATTTTGGGGGGCTTTTTTTATTTTGATAGGGCATTAGATTAGGTGTAATTAGTTTAAATATCTGTAATTTGTTTATGATTTATTTATTTAATTTAATTTAGGTAATTGTATTTAATTTAGTAAATGTATTTAATTGTAGGGTTAGGTTAGGTTAGGTGTTATTGTAACTTAGGTTAGGTTTTATTTTACAGGTAAATTTGTATTTATTTTAGCTGGGTAGTTAGTAAATAGTTAATAACTATTTAGTAACTATTCTACCTAGTTAAAATAAATACAAACTTGCCTGTAAAATAAAAATAAAAACCTAAGCTAGCTACAATGTAACTATTAGTTATATTGTAGCTAGCTTAGGGTTTATTGTATAGGTAAGTATTTAGTTTTAAATAGGAATCATTTAGTTAATGGTAGTAATTTTATTTAGATTTATTTAAATTATATTTAAGTTAGGGGTTGTTAGGGTTAGACTTAGGTTTAGGGGTTGATAAATTTATTATAGTGGCGGCGACGTTGGGGGTGGCAGATTAGGGGTTAATAAGTGTAGGTAGGTGGCAGCAATGTTAGGGACGGCAGATTAGGGATTAATAATATTTAACTAATGTTTGCGAGGCGGGAGTGCAGCGGCTTATCGGTTAATATGTTTATTATAGTGGCAGCAACGTTTTGGTCGGCAGATTAGGGGTTAATAAGTGTAGGTAGGTTGCAGCGACATTGGGGTTGGAAGATTAGGGGTTAATAAATATAATGTAGGTGTCAGCGATGTTGCAGGCAGCAGATTAGGGGTTCATAAATATAATGTGGGTGGCAGCGGTGTCCGTAGCGGCAGATTAGGGGTTAAAAATTTCATTTTAGTGTTTGCAATGCGGGAGGGCCTCGGTTTAGGGGTTAATAGGTAGTTTATGGGTGTTAGTGTACTTTTTAGCACTTTAGTTATGAGTTTTATGCTACAGCGTTGTACCATAAAACTCTTAACTACTGACTTTTAAATGTGTTAGGAATCTTGACAGGGTAGGGTGTACCGCTCACTTTTTAGCCTCCCAGGACAGATTCGAAATACCACGCTATGGAAGTCCCATAGAAAAAAGACTTTACGAAGTTTACGTCAGTCGTTTTGCAGATAAGTCCAAAGAAGTGTGCGGTGCCCGTAAACCTTCAAGACTCGTAATAGCAGCGTTAATGAAAAAGCAGAGTTAGGACCTGTTAATGCTGCTTTTTCAGCCTAACTCACAACTCGTAATCTAGCCAATCTTTTTTAATTCTTGGTTTAAATATGTGGAAAGCTGTATTGGTAAAATCAGTAAGAATCTTAAATATATTTTCTTTGTTCATATGTAAAAATACATTTTCAAACTCCAACCTGTTCATACTGATTATTTAAGTATTAACTAATGGAAAGGCAAGAACAAGATGAAGAAGGAAAATAGAATCTTTTAAACATTGTGGGCCAGATTATAAGTGAGGCACTATTTAACGCTCTTGCTCGAGCTTTAACTGTGCTAGAAGAAGTAAATGGAGCAAAAAAGTGGGAACAATAAAATAACACCCAATTCACACGCAAACATGATTGCATATTCTCAAATGCTCTAACCCGACATGAAAATATGAAGATTTTAGATTCTAATGTTCCTTACATAGAAGAATATGTTCTATTTATTCATAGATATATCCACATACTGTATATATTTTGGTACAATATATATATATATATATATATATACAGTATATATATATATATATATATATATATATATATATATATATATATATATATATATATATATATATTTATATATAGAAATAAGTAAAATGTGTCTCCTCAGCGAACTGAGTTGATACAAGTGATACTCTGTAGTAGGCGCTAGTCAAAAAATGAATAGGAAATAGTGGCAGCTATATAGGACAAATACTGGGAGGGATGTGAAGCCCTAGACAGTAAGAGTAAATGTATATTCAAGGATTGATACAGCGCCTATATGTCCAATATACTGTTGGGGTATGTAAGGAGTATAAAATAAATAAAAAATAAATAAAATAAATGAAAGTCCAGCTAAAAATTGCATATAAAATATATGAACTCAGAAACAATGTTCATATGAGTCCTAAAAATGTATATAGTTCGTAGTGAATCTCCAGATGTAGTTGATATACAGTTATAGATGGTATATAATACCCTTACCAGATATTACCTCAATCGAATGAGGTAAGTATGCCGCACTGGGGGTATATATAGATGATTGGATTTCCTCCTTGTATCCAGCTGTAGTGCCTCTTATAGTATTTCGTTAACCTCCTGGAGTATGCAGGGATGTGTTTCTGTTGGTGAATAGATCCCTTACACTTCCTGTGGGTTGGTGGTTGGCCTCTTGGAGTGCTTTTTCTGTCCTGGTATTAACTTTCTCCAGCGTAAGGATACTTTTGGCCAGTGTGTCATTTGAAGTGAAGAAGATGGCATATAGGATGCAGCCGGCAACGCTTCCGGAAGCAACTGAACTGAGGTTCGACTGCCGCAATCACCAGTAACAAGATCCTTCTGCAACCTTGTGGGAACGCAAGTTTACTTGACTGCCAACATAACTCGGCACCTCATCTTACCTAAGATGAGGTGCCGAGTTATGTTGGCAGTCAAGTAAACTTGCGTTCCCACAAGGTTGCAGAAGGATCTTGTTACTGGTGATTGCGGCAGTCGAACCTCAGTTCAGTTGCTTCCGGAAGCATTGCCGGCTGCATCCTATATGCCATCTTCTTCACTTCAAATGACACACTGGCCAAAAGTATCCTTACGCTGGAGAAAGTTAATACCAGGACAGAAAAAGCACTCCAAGAGGCCAACCACCAACCCACAGGAAGTGTAAGGGATCTATTCACCAACAGAAACACATCCCTGCATACTCCAGGAGGTTAACGAATACTATAAGAGGCACTACAGCTGGATACAAGGAGTAAATCCAATCATCTATATATACCCCCAGTGCGGCATACTTACCTCATTCGATTGAGGTAATATCTGGTAAGGGTATTATATACCATCTATAACTGTATATCAACTACATCTGGAGATTCACTACGAACTATATACATTTTTAGGACTCATATGAACATTGTTTCTGAGTTCATATATTTTATATGCAATTTTTAGCTGGACTTTCATTTATTTTTTTATTTATTTTATACTCATTACATACCCCAACAGTATATTGGACATATAGGCGCTGTATCAATCCTTGAATATATATATATTTATATAGATGATTGTATATAGTATATAGGTGTAGATATATCTATATATATCTATATATATCTATATCTATCTATCTATCTATCTATCTATCTATCTATCTATCTATATATATATATATATATATATATATATATATATATATAGGAATATCTATTTATAATTACATAGATTATAATTTGCAATGGGCAGAACTATGGAATATGGCATATTTACAATAACTGCACAGTATAACACTTTATTAAATTTGGATATTGCAGAAATATGTTTTTACATGTTTTCATTTACTTAAAGGGATACTAAACCCATTTTTTTTCTTTAATGATTCAGAAAGATCATGCAATTTTAAGCAACTTTCTAATTTACTCCTATTATCAATTTGTCTTTGTTCTCTTGCTATCTTTATTTAAAAAAAAAACGGAATGTAAATCTTAGGAGCCGGCCCATTTTAGGTTCAGCACCCTGGATAGTGCTCGCTGGTCCTGTTCCGTGGTCACCTCCGCTCCACGGCGCCTTGGTCCTGGATGAAGATAGAAGAGGTCCCTGCAATGGATGAAGATATTGCCGCCTGGAAGAAGACCTCCGCCGGACTTCAGGAACGGTGAGTACCTATTTGGGGTTAGACTTAGGTTTTATTTTTATTTTTTTGGGTGTTTTTTTTTTAGATTAGGACATTGTTATTTTCATGGGCTGCAAAAGAGCTGATTGCCCTTTTAAGGGCAATGCTCATACAAATGCCCCTTTAGGGACAATGGGTAGATTAGGTTTTTTTTAGTGGGTTGGGTGGTTTACTGTTAGGGGTTAATTTGTATTTTTAGGTGAAAGAGCTGATCGCTTTAGGGCAGTGCCCTACAAAAGGCCCTTTTAAGGGCTGTTGGTAGTTTAGTTCTAGATTAGAGGGTTTTTTTATTTTGAGGGGGCTTTTTATTTTTATATGGGTATTAGATAAGGTTTATATTTTTTATTTTTGATAATTTGTTTTATTTTTTTCTGCGATTTTAAACTTTTTTATTTTTGTAATTTTAGATTTAATTATTGTAATTTAATCTAAGTTTTTATTTTTAAATTAATGTTAGGATTTTTGATTTTAATTGTAATTTAGTATTTTTTTTTATTTATGTAAAGGGAGTTAATTTAGGGGGTGTTAGGTTAGGGGGCTTAGTGATTAGTTATTTGCATTGTGGCGGATGGCGGATTAGGGGTTAATACTTTAAATAGCTAGATTGCGTTGTGGGGAATGGAAGATTAGGGGTTAATAGTTGATATAGGTATTTTGCGATGTTGGGAAATGGCAGTTTAATGGTTAATACATTTTATTGTTAGTTGCGATGTGGGGGGCATGGCAGATTAGGGGTTAATAGTTTAAATAGGTAGATTGCGTTGTGGGTGAATGGTGGACTAGGGGTTAATACATTTTATTGTTAGTTGCGATGTGGGGGCATGATGGTTTAGATGTTAATAACTTTAATAGATACTTTTACAATATGGGGGTTTGCGGATTAGGGTTTAATAAATGTATTAATTATTGCAGTGGGGGGTGACGGTTGAGCGGTAAATATTGTGCATGCGTTAGGTGTTTGATTTTATTTTAACAGCAAGCGATGGATAAAATATACGTGCCACACTTGTATGCCGCGCCATATATGCGATTGAGTGTAGTGTAAGGTCGGGTTACGATAGTAACCTATTAATGTTTTAGAAATCTGACATCGGATGGAAGCGTTAACACAACACTAGCTTACACCTACACGAAAAGAACTACTGCACGCAAAGTGCAAACTATTTAGATGGAAACCTGATACTAAAATGGAGCCGTAAATTAATTTTAGCTGTCAGCAACTTCGGTAGCGTATGGTTCCTTTTTTAACGGCTCAATGGAAACGAGCTCTATGTCTAAAAAATTCAGTATAAAATTGAATAAAAACTGTATAATGCATTAATCAAATAGGCAATGCACACTTTACTAAACAACTTTACTATAAAGAGAATTCATATAAACAACTTTTTAAAACAACACATGGGGGCATATTTATCAATGTCTGGTGGACCTGATCCGACACTGCGGATCAGGTCCGCCAGACCTCGCTGAATACAACGAGCAATACGCTCGCCGTATTCAGCATTGCACCAGCAGCTCACAAGAGCTGCTGGTGCAACGCCGCCCCCTGCAGACTCGCAGCCAATGGGATGCCAGCAGGGGGGTGTCAATCAACCCGATCGTACTTGATCGGGTTGTATTGTTGCGATGTGTGTCCGCCTGCTCAGAGCAGGCGAACAGGTTATTGAGCAGCGGTCTTTGTGACCGCTGCTTCATAACTGCTGTTTCTGGAGAATCTGAAGACTCGCTAGAAACAGGGGCCATCAAGCTCCGTACGGAGCTTGCTAAATAGAGCCCATGGGATTAAACCTGAAATTCAAGTATCTGTGTACAATATATACAATAATGAACAAATAAGGAATGGTTTTATACAAGTGGAGTTATCACAAACCAAAAAGGCAATTTCTGATAACAGATACTTGAATCTCAGGTTTAATCACACGTGTGGTTTTAAAAAGTAATCTTGCATTTTTTAAAAATAAATCTTGCATTTTATGTTATGTTTTATTAATTTTCATTCTGAAATTTTTAGACTAAGTTGCTTAATGTGACTATAGGCACATCCAATATTTTCTCTTTGCATCCTCAAGTTACTCCCAATATTTGAGGTTTTATTTTTTTGGGGGGTGTCTAAGTTCAGTATATACGGTATATTTCAAGTACTATTAACTGTGATACAATTTTTTGGATTTAGAGTTTGTGAGTATGATTTTTTTTCATTATATTAAAATTATACAGACAAAGCCTAAGTAACAAAATACAGATACAAAACTGAACAAGGGTTCAGCACCTTTGGGAACTTTCCATCTAGAATATGACAAGTTATTCAAAAAAAATTTTAGACAAAAATTCAGGACTAACTATAAATAGCTAGGATGATAGATGATATCTAAATAGCTAGATAAAAAGTTATTATCTAGTTGTCAGATTTTGTATATATTTTCTAACTCACAAAAATATTTTTTCCTCCAATTTTTGCAGAATTAATTTTACTGTGTTAAATGGAATGGTGTCTATTATAAGTTATGTTGCAAAATATAGCTGATGCAAAGTATTTTGTTAAGCGGATTTGACCTGTGCTGGAATTAATCATGTGATGACAATATGATGGAATAATTGCATTGCTTAAGCAATTTGCATATATGAAAAAGGACAGCTTTTGGATTTTAAGATCACTTACATTGGATAGACACTGTGACAAAATGTAGTGTTTTTAAATTGTGAATGTTACATTAATGTTTAAAGATAAGATGTAAAATCAGTATATAAATCACACAAGAACTTGCAAGTGTCAAAACACTAAGCGGATTAGAAATGAAAATATGTTAGAAAACATGTTTGATTAAAAGTCATACACTCATCCAAAAAGTACTATTGAAATGTGTAATTTTATAAAATAGCATCTCAGAATTGAAAAGAAAAGAAAAAATGTATTTAAATTGCTGAATTAAAATATTATTCTTTCAAAAAGGGAACTCTGGATGGAGTATAATTATTATCGCAATTAATCAAGATTAGTGAATAAATTAATATTTAGCAGATGGAGAAGAAAACCAATAACAGTATTAAATGGAAAAAAAACCAAAAAACTTATCAGAAACCTGGCAATAGTCGAGACAGGCAGTATACCTCAAAAGACATAGTAGGCCGAAACAAGATAGATAAGCTGAAACAAAAGGCCGTATTCATGTAATAAAATCAAGATACAAATGAGAAGCTAAGTTTATGACACAATGACATTTCATCTGTGGGCAGCCACAGATCAACCAACCCAAAATAATTCAAAGCCAATTGTTTTTTACTATTAAAAAATAGAAATACTTGTCTCTTGATTTTTTTCCCATAAAATTTAATCTATCTGAATAGCCAGGGTCATCAAAATATCCAACATATAAATTGCTAGATTACAAGTGGTAAACTAACTGTAGCACACAAGCGATGTTGTGTTTCTGCATCGGAAATAGCACACGTATTGCAAGTGGAAAGTAAACGTGATCGCTAGTGTGCAATCACATTTTACACTTGTTGGGTTAGCAGAACTAAAAATATTCATAATACTTTAACCCCAAAAGAGAGTTAGGGAACAGATAAGGGCTCATAGCACTCTTCTTCTCATAAGGATAAACACTCGTTAAAACATAGCCTTTAATATATAAAATACAATAAAAAGACACCCCCCACCACCACCTCTAATCAAACTGTGAAAACACCCCCCTGTTTCCTGGCCGATAACTGGAACAAATGAGTTTGGGCCTACAACAATACGGCCTTTTTCAATGTTAAAATTAGACTGAAAATGACAAACCGAGCTGTTTGGGACTTGGCCTTTTAAGCCCATTCTTTTGAAGCTCTCCACCAATCGTGACGCTACACGTCATTAAGTCTTTCCCCTAAAGTCGTTCCAGTTTTCTATTTGCTAGATTGCGGGTGTGCTTTTCTCTTTGGGCTGACACAATGGTGGTTATTGTTTACATCCCAACACTTATGGATCAATCACAAAAAGCATGTGTGTCATTTTCAGTCTAATTTTAACATTGAAAAAGGCCATATTTTAGGCCAAAAACGCAATTTTCTGTGCATTACACCCCTAGTACCTGAAGCCAATGCTTCTAGTTATTGGCCAGGAAACAGGGGGGTGTTTTCAAAGTTTGATTAGAGGCGGAGGTGGGGGGGGGGGTGTTGCAAGGTTACCTGCTTTTTATTGTATTGTTTATATTAAAAGTTATGTTTTAATGAGTGTTTATCCTCATGAGAGGAAGAGTGCTACAAGCCCCTATCTGTTCCCTAACTCTCTTTTGGGGTTATTGTATTAGTAGTATTTTTAAGGTAACACCGGTCCTATTTGTTACAGTAGGCCCTTTCCCTCATAGTGCCAGTAAAATATTTTTTTTTTTCTGAAAAAATATTCATATACATATAAAAAAAGTTATAATGGTATAAAGGTATATGGTATATGACAATGTGTTTGACTGAAAAGGTCTATATTGTATATATAATACATATACATGTCTAAAAATGTGTATGTATATATATATATATATATATATATATATATATATATATATATATATGTGTGTGTGTGTGTGTTTGTGTGTGTGTGCAGATGTATTTAAGTATTTATGTGTTTTACTGTATATTTACTTTACATATTTCACTTTGCAAAGTTCTTGACCTACAGAATAATGCACATTTTTATTGTATATAAATATAAATATATATATATATATATATATATATATATATATATTCATATAGATATATGGATATAGATATCTATTTTACATTTACATTATCAGATATATATTGAAATATATATTTAATATTAAAAAAACAAAGGAATGTAAAATATACGTAACACATATCGAGGTTAGCACTTCAGGTTAGCACAAATGTAGAATTTCTAACCTCAATACGTGTTATTGAAATTTTAGATATAAAATATTAAAAAAAATATTAATAAAAATTATTTAACATTATTAAACATGCTGTAAAAAAATAATATATATATATATATATATATATATATATATCTCAAATATAAACAGAAGAAAACAGCACTCACTGGGCTTGAGAGCAAAAGATGTCCTTATTCAAGTGACGTTTCGGGGCATACATCGCTTCATCAGCCCAGTGAGTGCTATTTTCTTCTGTTTATATACATGTATATATATATATATATATATATATTTATATATATATATATATATATATATATATATATATATATATATATATATATATATATATATATATATATATATATATATATATAAATAAAAGCAATAGTTGTGGGATAGGCACTCTCACTTCCTCAACAAATGGCCGGGGTGTCAGGAACAGTGGTTATCAATAGTACAAAACAGATCCGCACTCACTGGACTTTGAAAAACAAAACGTGGTTTATTGTTGTGACTTTTCGGGGATCAACCCGTCCGCTTCATCAGACCAAACAAAAGTGAAAAATACTGTGTGCCTATATAGGCCCATTGCTCTCCCCCCGTAAGTGACATTATAAATAACACATGTGGTAATCACCATAGTAACATAAGTAAAAAATAATTGCCTAGATTTAGAGTTTTTTAACCCCTAATCTGCCGACCGGACACCGCCGCCACCTACATTATAGCTATGAACCCTTAATCTGCTGCCCCTAACATCGCCGACCCCTATAGTATATTTATTAACCCCTAATCTGCCCCCCCAACGTCGCCGCTACCTTACCTACACTTATTAACCCCTAATCTGCCGATCGGACCTCGCCGCCACTATAATAAATGTATTAACCCCTAAACCGCCGCACTCCCGCCTCGTAAACACTAGAATAAATAGTATTAACCCCTAATCTCCCACCCGCACCATAGCCAATACTATAATAAAGTTATTAACCCTTAAACATAACTCTAACCCTAACCCTAACACCCCCCTAACATAAATATAATTTATATTAAACAAAATAATATTGCTAAAATTAACTAAATTATTCCTATTTAAAACTAAATACTTACCTATAAAATAAACCCTAATACAGCTAAAATATAACTAATAGTTACATTGTAGCTATTTTAGGATTTATATTTATTTTACAGGCAACTTTGTATTTATTTTAACTAGGTACAATAGCTATTAAATAGTTAATAACTATTTAATAGCTACCTAGTTAAAATAAGTACAAAATTACCTGTAAAATAAATCCTAACCTAAATTACAATTAAACCTAACACTACACTATCATTAAATTAATGAAATAAATTACCTACAATTACATAAAATAAAATACAATAAAATAAACTATTCTATAATACAAAAAAATACAAAAAAAAATACAAAAAAACACACTAAATTACAAAAAATAAAAAAGAATTACAAGCAGTTTAAACTAATTACACCTAATCTAAGCACCCTAATAAAATAATAAAGCCCCCCCAAATAATTTTTTTTTAGCAATATTATTTTGTTTAATATAAATTATATTTATGTTAGGGGGGTGTTAGGGTTAGGGTTAGAGTTAGGTTTAGGGGTTAATAACCCCATTGTTAATGCCCCATTGTTTCCTATGGGGATATTGTGCACAAGCACGTTTTCCCAGCTTACCGCTACCATAAGCAAAGCTGGTATTGAGGGTTGAAGTGGAGCTAAGTTAGGCTCAACGCACCCTTTTTTGAGCCTAACGCAGCCCCTCAGACAACTCTAAATACCAGCGTTGTTGGATGGGTGCATTGGCAAAAAAAGCAGCGTTTGCTACACAGCTTTTTACTGACAAAACTCTAATTCTAGGCGAATGTATATAATATATAAATGCATAATCAAATAAAGTGAATAATCAAATAGAATGATATGGTGTATGACAGTGATAATTTTATGAATGCATATGCTTGATACAAACAATAGATACTAACGACAATACTACATAGTATATCCAAATTCTCACAATGTGTGAATGTATATTTGGCATCCCTCATATCATGCAATAAAGATCAGTGCTCACATTGCCCCCTATAGTCTCAGAACCAATGTTTTGTTAAATATTGTTAAAGTGCAACTCTTATACTGCCAATTAGCATTACATCTAATATAGAGCAGACAGGCTGACATGCTGTTCACAGTTATATTCTCTATTACCTCTGTTGTGGACACAGTGCCAAAGCACTATTGTATCTGTATATACACCATGGGGTTGATTTACCAAGCAGCGGATGCTGCAATCTATCCCAAATGTTTCCGGCTTGCCAGAAACATAAGCTAAGAAGCAGCAGTCATAAGCTGTGAGGAAGCTGTTTGGCACTTTGTTTAAAAGCAGACATGAGGGAGACTTGAATTCCAATGAGGCTGGAATATCCCCTCCTCTCAAGTGCCATGCCTTATCTCATCCGATTGAGCATCTTTCTAGGAGACATGAGGGACGTTTAAATAACAAGGGATAACTTGGACAGTGACGTCACCACTATTCAAATGATGCGGGTGGAATACCCCCTCCTCTCTAGTGCCATGCCTTACCTCATTTGATTGAGGATTTGTCCTTAAGTAGACTGACTCCCCATATTGGATTCCTTAACCTAGTGGACAATTATTGAACTTTTACATCCAGTGTTACGCTGTATATGTGTTTCATATATTTAGGTGTATCTTTGTTGTATTTCACTATCACTTTGTAAACCTCTCTTCTCTCTACCATATATATATATATATATATATATATATATACACACACACCATGGGGTATATATTCCAAGCAGCGGATGCTGCATTCTACCCCCAATGTTTCTGGCTCACTGCTCCTTAACTCCTCTGCCACCTTTTAGGTGTGAAGGACATAGAAAATTAAAGAGCTTCTAATACATTCAGGTATAGTACAGTGAGTCTATCGCAGTGTTGGTTTAGTGCTCAAATGTGGTCACAATATTGACTCTCAAAAGAATAATTTTTTTATTAAAACATACTTTCACCCTCTGACCAGGTATTAACATAATGTTTTTATAATAGAATCCATTTAGAAAAGGGTAAAACTTGATAAATATATCTGCCTCAAGCAACATTAATAAAAAAAAAAAAATGATTTGGTCTTAATGGGACAAAGATCTTTGTTTTAATGTAAAACATTAAAAATAGCCAGAAAAAAAACCATGATAAAAACCGTTTGATATATCTGGAATTAGTTTGCAAAATATAGAATTAAGAATCTGTAGGAGCAGAGAAAAGAGAGGCGCCTTATGGGACAGTATCGTGGTGTAACGGCAGAAACAGGAGACAGCACACACAGAGAGTCAGGGTACTCACAAAGATTTTGGCATAAACGTATGCCACACTAGACAGGACGGAACCTTAGTCATCCGCCAGACGGTCCAATGGGAGGATATATCCGGCACTCCAGGGTCCAATCCACAGCAGCGGGAAGTCAAAGCGTCATAGGAACACAACGTCTGTGATAGGACCAATAGCTAGAAGCTCTTAGTGTGAAAGGCAGGTAACCGGACCAACCAATTAACGATATGCAAAGAGCGGGGATATTGTAAAACCAATTTTATTTAAAATTTATTTAAAATCACTGTTTAAAACACTGGTAAATAGTAGATAGAAACAGCATCAGGCTGATATTATAGTTGATAACCCCGCTCTATTCTATTGGCTGATCGGAACAGCCAATAGAATGCGAGCTCAATCTGATTGGCTGATTGGATCAGCCAATCGGATTGAACTTGAATCGGATTGGCTGATTCCATCAGCCAATCAGAATATTCCTACCTTAATTCCGATTGGCTGATAGAATCCTATCAGCCAATCGGAATTTGAGGGACGCCATCTTGGATGATGTCATTTAAAGGAACCGTCATTCGCCGAGTAGGCGTCGGTTGAAGAGGATGTTCCGCGTCGGCTGGGAAGAAGATGGCTCCGCTCCGGAAGAAAGAAGATTGAAGATGCGGCTTGATAGAAGACTTAATCCCGATGATGGACTTCCTACTTCAGCCCGATGATGGAGTTCTTCAGCCGCCGCTTCAGGGCTGGTAAGGTAAAAGAGCTTTGAACTTTTTTAATTTAGAATAGGGTAGGGCATTTTTTTATTTTGGGGGGCTTTGTTATTTTATTAGGGGGCTTTGAGTAGGTGTAATTACTTTACTTTAGTAATATTTTTCTAATGTTTGTAAATATTTTTTTATTTTTTGTAACTTAGTTCTTTTTTATTTTTTGTACTTTAGTTAGTTTATTCAATTGTATTTATTTGTAGGTATTGTATTTAATTAATTTATTGATAGTGTAGTGTTAGGTTTAATTGTAGATAATTGTAGGTAGTTTATTTAATTTATTTATTGATAGTGTAGTGTTAGGTTTAATTGTAACTTAGGTTAGGATTTATTTTACAGGTAATTTTGTAATTATTTTAACTAGGTAGCTATTAAATAGTTATTAACTATTTAATAGCTATTGTACCTGGTTAAAATAAATACAAAGTTGCCTGTAAAATAAATATTAATCCTAAAATAGCTACAATATAATTATTATTTATATTGTAGCTATATTAGGGTTTATTTTACAGGTAAGTATTTAGCTTTAAATAGGAATAATTGATTTAATAAGAGTTAATTTATTTCGTTAGAATAAAATTATATTTAATTTAGGGGGGTGTTAGGGTTAGGGTTAGACTTAGCTTTAGGGGTTAAAAAATTTATTAGAGTAGCGGTGAGCTCCGATCGGCAGATTAGGGGTTAATACTTGAAGTTAGGTGTCGGCGATGTTAGGGAGGGCAGATTAGGGGTTAATACTATTTATTATAGGGTTATTGAGGCGGGAGTGAGGCGGATTAGGGGTTAATAACTTTATTATAGTAGCGGTGCGGTCCGCTCGGCAGGTGGAGGCGACGTTGAGGGGGGCAGATTAGGGGTTAATAAATATAATATAGGGGTCGGCGGTGTTAGGGGCAGCAGATTAGGGGTACATAGCTATAATGTAGCTTGCGGTGGTGTATGGAGCGGCAGATTAGGGGTTAATAATAATATGCAGGTGCCAGCGATAGCGGGGGCGGCAGATTAGGGGTTAATAAGTGTAAGGTTAGGGGTGTTTAGACTCGGGGTACATGTTAGAGTGTTAGGTGCAGACTTAGGAAGTGTTTCCGCATTGCAATGGGACTGCGTTAGGAGCTGAACGCTGCTTTTTTGCAGGTGTTAAGTTTTTTTTCAGCTCAAACAGCCCCATTGTTTTCTATGGGGGAATCGTGCACGAGCACGTTTTTGAAGCTGGCCCCGTCCGTAAGCACCGCTGGTTTCAAGAGTTGCAGTGGCGTTAAATTATGTGTGAGAAGTGAGGCACTTTGATCAAACTGACAGCTACCAGCTAAATAGTTATGTGATTCTGCAGAAAATAGGATCACATAACTATTTGGCTGGTTAGCTGTCAGTTTAATTAAATAAGTCCTGAGTACTGTGAATCATACCATTACTTGCCACTAGCACTATTTAGTACCTATAACCAGTGAGTGTCATCTGATACTGCTCTTTAATCAAAGCTGCAGATATACCTCCCAACATTTTTAAATAGCCAAAGAGGGACACTTTTCTTACTCCGCTGACCCCCTCCCGTACTATATTCTATTACACACTCATACACAAAAACATTTTTACACACCTATTTACACACACATTTACACACATAGTTATACACCTACACATACATACATGGTCATACACACATTTACACACACACACAGTTATACACCTACATACATTCATGCTCATACACACATATTTACGCACACATTTAAATGCAGTTATACACCTATATACATTCATGCTCATACACACATATTTACCCACACCCACTCACATGCACAGTTATACACCTACATACATACATGCTTATAAACATATTTACACACATATGCACAGTTATACACCAAAAAAATACATGCCCATACACACATATTTACACACACAGTTGCACACACACTGACTTATACACACACACATACACAGTTATAGAGACATGCACACTTATACACATTTATACACACATGCAGTTATACACACACATTTAAACACTAGACATGTGCATGGCGAAAAATGTTGGTTCCCCAATTACATACAACTTCATTTCCAGTCTTTGACAAACTGTTACAGAGATGTGCTAAAAAACCTACAGATAACTATTATCTATAATTATAGAGAAAATAATTCCCCATTTGGGTGTCTGTGTGTGTGTGAGAAGTGAGGCACTTTGATCAAACTGACAGCTACCAGCTAAATGGTTATGTGATTCTGCAGAAAATAGGATCACATAACTATTTGGCTGGTTAGCTGTCAGTTTAATTAAATAAGTCCTGAGTACTGTGAATCATACCATTACTTGCCACTAGCACTATTCAGTACCTATAACCAGTGAGTGTCATCTGATACTGCTCTTTAATCAAAGCTGCAGATATACCTCCCAACATTTTTAAATAGCCAAAGAGGGACACTTTTTTTACTCCGCTGACCCCCTCCCGTACTATATTCTATTACACACTCATGCACAAAAACATTTTTACACACCTATTTACACACACATTTACACACATAGTTATACACCTACACATACATACATTGTCATACACACATTTACACACACACACAGTTATACACCTACATACACTCATGCTCATACACACATATTTACGCACACATTTAAACACAGTTATACACCTATATACATTCATGCTCATACACACATATTTACTCACACCCATTCACATGCACAGTTATACACCTACATACATACATGTTCATAAACATATTTACACACATATGCACAGTTATACACCTACAAAAATACATGCCAATACACACATATTTACACACACAGTTGCACACACACTGACTTATACACACACACATACACAGTTATAGAGACACGTACACTTATACACATTTATACACACATGCAGTTATACACACACATTTAAACACTAGACATGTGCATGGCAAAAAAATTTGGTTCGGTTCAGATCGATTCGGATTTTTTCGAATTTCAGTTCGGAGCGATTCGAATTCGGAAAAATTTGAATCAATTTGGTTCGGATTTGTTTCGGATTCATTCGGATTCGAATCAATTCGGTTTGGATTTGTTTCGGATTCATTCGGATTCAAATAAATTCTGCTGGATTCGGTTCAATTCGGTTCGGTTCGGAAATTCGGAATTTCGGTAAGTGTTAGGTGGGATTAGACTAGTATTATGTACTGTACATTAGGTGTAACCCATAGCAGAGTGATATAACCTAATATACTGTACAATACTAGTATAATCCATGGCCATCCGAATCTACCGAATAAATCCAAATAAATCTGAAGTTATTCAGATTTATTTGGTAGTTTCGGCACTCTTTTAATTTGGAGATTCGGTTTGATCCCAATCTCCGAATTTGCCGAATTTTCCGAGTTTCTGAACCGAACCGAATCGCACATGTCTATTAAACACACATGCACAGTTATACACACCCACACACATACACATTTATACGCATACACACATATATGCATACACAGTTGCACACACATATCTTAAATAAGTCTTGTGATCTAAGTAATGCAAGGTACACAGTGAACACTATCAATTTACCCATGAGACTACAAATTTACCCCCTAAAAGCAAATACAAATAATCACCTCAAAGGAGATACTTTGAGAGCAACAAAACTACAAGTGTTGCAGGGGTTTTATAATATCACCACTATCACCAGAGGAGTAGGTACAATTAATTTGCTCTTATCTGTTCCAGCTTAATAAAAATCAGTAAATATTACAGGGAGGGCATTATCATGGCCAAGCTGCCTGGGACTGGAAAATCTGTTTAAGGGTTTGTGTTAATAAAATATTGCAATTACAGGGGATACTGCCCTCCGGCCTCCCCTGTAATATTTACTGGGTTTTATTAAACTGGAACAGATAAGAGCAAATTAATTATTATTCATTCACATTTTAATTTATTACTTTATACATTTTTGTTGATGTATTGATAGCATTTACTCCATTATCTATGTCTCTTTAACTCTATACAGCGCTAACGGTGTATCTACCTGTATTTTACCAAATCCCATCCCCACTTGTCATGCAGAATTGTTAATGTGTTGCTCGGAAGTACAGATCAGTGGGATAATCACATTTTGCCAGTCCATAAACCACTTACTAGCTATTTAATTTTACATTACATGCATATACATTGCAATAGCCCAGCCTATTAGACCTTTATAGAAACATGTCTGCCCCATTTACCTTACAACGGAAAACAACCTGATGCTCCACATCTTCATTTTAGTGTAATCTAAATTCAATTAATCCTGTTTCTCAATCCGGGATTCCAGCAGGATTTTTTATACAACTGATTCCTCTATATCGCTAAAGAGCCTGAACTAATTGCTAGCTCTGGCGTAGGTTCCTGCTGAACTTCTGAACAGTCAGACGTACCTAGCTAGCAGTGCAGCCTCCTGAAATGGCTGGTGTGGGCCGCAGCACCTGTAAACACACAAGGCCTGCATGGATCGGTGTACCAGGCGGCGGTATTAGTTGGTCAGTACCGTAGGGGGTGGGCTCAGCCAATGAACTGCAATGTGACTTCCTCTTCCTGCACCGATGTACTTACATTGCTAGTATCCAGTACTAGTGTCTGCGCATGCGTTTAGCCTCCTAGCCTGAATCAAGAGTCCGCTAATGCTTACAGAGTGTTTTGACTGGTAACTTTATGGCTTCTGTCACTACTCACTTCTTATTAGCCCTAAAACCCATTAGGAAAGGTGAGGGGAAAAATAAAAATGAGTATGGACTGGACATTTAACAAATTTGTATGAGCCAAAAAAGATAAGGGAGGTAAAAAGTAAAACATAAAAAAAATCATGCTGCTCTAAATTGTGCCCCCCTGCTGAAGCGTCCTAAGGTGGTTGCCTATATACAAACGCCGGCCCTGCTTCTGAGCTTACTCTTTAATAAAGGATATAAAGAGCATGAAGCAATTTTAATAATAGAATTTAATAGGACATATGTGAGTATGGATGGGGATACAACAGGCAAAAGCTGATATTTCGAATGACAAAATAAATTAAAACAATGTAATTCAATCCGCAAGGTAAAATTGATCATTGGGAAAACAATGCAGTACAAAAAAACAGTACAACAAATTTTACAACGGTGTAGATTAGAGATGTGCAATTGTTTCTTAACAAATGAAAAAAGAAACAAAACTTTTTTTGTTATTTGTGTTATTCTTAAATAAGCGATTAATGAATATCACTGGTAAAAAAAAAAATTCAATATCGATGAACAAATATTCATTTAACAAATGAGTTAAATCATTTTAATTTCCATTACAGCATACTGTTATGATACAAGCAGGCTCTTACCCAATAATACAAATTCATACAAAGAGAGAAGCACTCTACCAGGAATGAACAACAGCTCAGTAGCTTGTTCTATGGCAAGTCACCACCTAGCAGCAGCCTCTTTTAGCCCAGTTGTGCTTTTCACAAACGAAAGATCCCACAAAGTAATGTCAGTCCATCCCCGAATTACCAGGAAATTATCCTTTGAACAAGGAACATGATAACCCCAGATGATCGTTTTGGCCTTCTGTGGGCCACAACAGTGAAATGCAGCCATATTCTCTAGGTCTAAGGGTGATGGGGGAAAACAGACGTAGACTCCTTGCCCAGTGTGCTTAGAGGAATATGGCTACAACTCACTGAAGAGGCACAATGAAGGCTGAAATGATCATCTGGGGTTGCTGTGTTCTTTGTTCAGAGAGGAATTATCTGGTATTTTGGTGCTGGACTGACAGTAATAGGTGGGATGAGATTGATATACCACAGGAAAGTTCTACTCTGTGAAAAGCATTACTGGGCTAAAAAGAAGCTGAACCCAGGTGGTAAATCACCATATAACAGGCTAACAATGGTATTGAGCTGCTTGTTTGTTCCATAGTGTGCTTCTCTCTATGTGTGTATCCAATAAAACAAAATCAAGAAGAGCAGGCAAATAGATTGATGTTTTACTCTTCCTTTCAAAAGAAGCTTATAATGTTTTATAGCCAACCAGAATTCTCAAGGGAGGGATGACAGTGGAATGGGGAATTTTAAATTATTGCCTGAGGCTCTGTTTGCAATCAGTGGTTAGTAGTTGGCATCCTCCGTGTTCCACTGTGCCCCCCTCCCACACACACACACTGAGAGTTACAGAGCTTTTGGTGGAGAGATTTGACTTTGCCTTGGAATGCACAGTTGTTGCTTTAGAGAAAAATATACCAGCACCTAGTGTGTCTGTCTCTTTAAAAAAAAAAAAAAAATAACAGCTAAACTAGAGAAAGACTACTAGTACTTTAATTCAATTTAGTTTGTTTTGCTGTAGTGCAATATAATATTTTAGAAAATACTTTAAAAACAAGTCATTTAGTTTGATCATTAAAGTTAACCTTTTATTACATTGATAAGCTTAACTATTAAGCTTTACACTGGCAGTCAGTCTGTCTGTAGTCTGACTCTGTAAAACAGAATAGTAATTATATTTAAAATATCTTTGTTTTTTTCTAGAGTGTACTTTAAAGTGATAAATTTACTGAGCGCGCAAGCGTTAAAGGGACATGAAACCCCAAAAAATTATTTCATGATTCAGATAGAGAATACAACTTTAAACAACTTTCCAATTTACTTCTATTATTTAATGTGCTTCCTTCAATTGTTATCCTTTGCTGAAAGGTTTATTTAGGCAAGCTCAGGAGCAGCAGATAACCTAGATTCTAGCTGTTGATTGGTGGCTGCATATATATATATTGATTGTGATTGGCTCACCCATGTATACAGTTAGAAACCAGTAGTGCATTGCTGCTCCTTCAACAAATGATACCAAGAGAATAAAACAGATTAGATAGAAGTAAATTAGAAAGTTGTTTAAAATTGAATTCTCTATCTGAATCATGAAAGAAAATATTTGGTTTTCATGTACCTTTAAGGGGGTTATTGCGAATCTTTGCACAAGTTGGAAGTAGCAAGCATATTACAAGTTGAAAGTAAACGTGTTCGTTCAAGCAATTTGAATTTAATGCACGTTGGGGTAGCTCTGGTTAACTATTATGCAAGACAAAAATGTTGCACAAAATACATTAAAAATACATTTAAAAGTACAGTTACACTCATAATAACACTGTCTAATAAAAATGTTATAAGTGCTCAAAGATGAGATCTCATGAAAAAAAAAAGACTGAAAAGGGCTTTAGCACAGAAATACATACATATACATGTCTAAATATGTTTATTTATGTATATTATGTATATACAGTATATATATATGTGTGTGTGTGTGTGTACATATGTATTTATATGTAACAAACATATTTACAAACATAAATACTTATGTACACACATATAGACATATTTATAAGTGCATTAGAGACCTTTACAGTCAAGTAGCTGAAAACATGTATTGTGGCAGGTGCACTATCACAAACAGTTCAGTTCCAATGCCAGGGTGCTAGAGTAGGATTAAATATATGATAAACAAGAAACAGCACTCACTGGTCTTGACAAATACTGGATTTATTCAGTGATGTTTCGGGGAGTACACCCCTTCATCAGACCAAAGTACATACAGTGAATCAAACATTTATACATTTACAGAAGACCCTCCCCCAGTGCAAAAAAAAAACGCCAAAATTGTTGCCTAGGCAACACCCCTAAAATAAACATACAACACCAAAGTATACAACAAACTAATTAAAATGCATAAAGTACAAATCTATAGCCAAATAGGGTTATCCTTACTATTGGCAACAACATCTGACCATAGTGGTAATAAAGTTGCTATCATATTTACATAGTGTCCATGGTATTCAAAAACATCCTAAAAATGTGCACAACTATAAATCTCCTCAATTGTGTATAAAACTGGAAAGGCAGTGTCAGTTAGATACCGGATATCAAAAAGTCTATCTACATGAGACTGTACAGTATCAGAATCGTGACAGCAAAGGTGGATGATATTAAAAGCGAAGACATAAATACCCTAGGTTAAATGAAAATGATACATAATCGTGTCAGGCAAAATATATGTATGCGCTATAATCCCAACAATAACAAAGTCTGTTTATCACATATTAGGTATACACCATAGTTACTGTAAGCAAATCTCCCTATTGGAATAAAAAACAGACATTACCAATCGTATAGTGTTATGTAGCGCTTAGCGAAACAAGTGGATCAAACATCAAAGAGCTATGAGGAAGATTGCGCATGCGTATCATAGTAAAAATGTTCCGCCCCTAAACATGATCCCCAGAGGACTGGGATACGTTAGCGGAGACAAGCCCCTATGTGGATTATAGAGTAAGCCCTACCCACCTGGGAGCAAGTCGGGCCAGGGGAGGGTAGAAACATTTGCACATCCGCAACTGTCCGACATCTAGGGAAATATATATCCCGGTCATATGGGTCTACTGTCAGAGGTACTACCCTATGGCGAAAGTGACGTATACGAGTCTGTCATTAAATCACCACTCACAAAGTGGGGCAGTGGAGGAGCTAAAGGGACAAACCCGTATGGGACAAACAAGGCAATGCGGAGATTAAATCACAGTTGGGGGTGATATCTTGTAGCAGTCATACTAAGATGTGTCTGGGAAGTACATCAAGCGGGGAAAGGGGCATATTAGCAAGGTGTGGAGAGAAAGTTTATACAACCTTATACAGCATAAACCCCTACATCAACAGTTCCTAATGTGTACATAATCCCAGTATAGTTAGACCACACATTCTAATAGGATAGTAGCGGTAACAACCAGATAAATTGATAAATGCATAGTTAAATGCAGGTGAGAGTATATGAGGTCAAACCTTGCAAAACAACACACACACAGTAAGAGTTCTATTGTCATATCACTCTAGTGTATACAGGTTATCCAGGCAAACAGTTTTAGTCAGTAGCCAGGCCAGGCACATAAACCAGAATATCCCTTAGGGATTAGTGCAAGATACATAAATAAATAAATACATAAACACATAAATACATCCATGTGTGAGGCACCTAGGGGGGGGAGCATCTAAAGTCCAAGCTGACATAACACAGCACATAGTGGGAGTTCTATTGTCAGTAACAAACACCAGATAGCAAAAAGTTTTGCAAAGTCCTGGTTGGCAATCAGAAACAGGATGCCAAAAACATACTATAAGTATGTTTTTGTGACAGTGAATCTCAGCCAACACATCCTGAGTGACCAGGAACGGAGGGTACTAAGGAAGGGACTATCCTTTGTTCCCACAACAGCCACTAATGAATTCTCTACATACATTGACACTATGAAATTCCAGAGGCAATTGAAACTTGGTGACTTTTTTCAAGGGAAAACTCTTGATGATAACAAGAAACTTTTTAAAAAACCAAGCTCATTTGACCCACCTACCACCAATCCTAGCATCAAAACATACACAAGGATTATACAACAAAAACTTGATGAGGGTTGTCAAACAAGATTTAGGAACAATATGACCTCCACTGATTGGGAGGCTGTACACTCTTTAATGGCAGACAATTCTATCATTATACTCCCAGCGGACAAGGGTGGTGCCATAGTCTTACAAGACTATCATGACTATAAAACAGAGATTGAGAAACAACTGGCTGACACCGCCACCTATAGGGCATTGCCCTGTGACCCAACCATTACCTACAAAGCACAAATTGATACCCTGATTGAGCACGGGATACGGATGAATTGGATAGACTCTACTCTACGTGATTGGATGATCACGAACTATCCGATAAGACCCATCCTATACACGTTACCTAAAATCCACAAACAGCTGGACCACCCACCTGGGAGACCTATTGTCTCTGCCCGAGGATCATTACTACAGCCCTTGGCAACCTACATAGACTCCATCCTACAGCCCATGGTGATCAACATGAGGTCATATCTGAGGGACTCATCTGCTCTAATTAAAGACTTAACTGCACTAACTGAAATACAACCAGGAGATGTTTTGGCCAGCCTGGACGTGGCAAGCCTCTACACCATCATCCCTCATGAATTGGGTATGAACATAGTAACGAGGTGTTTGGAGAAATATCCCTATGTGGGACCTCCGGTTGGATTCATTATCGAACTGTTATCCCTTTGTCTGAAACTGAATTACTTTAAATTTGAGAAGAGGTTTTACCTCCAATTAATGGGAACGGCAATGGGCTCGAACATGGCCCCAGCTTTCGTGAATCTCTTTATGGAACATATGAAAGAGAATATTTTTAAAGTATATGACCATGAACAGGTACTCTTTTACAAACGGTAAATCGACAATATTATCGTGATCTGGTGTGGGTCTATTGAATCATTCCAAGAATGGGTGACAAGCCTGAACTCAATGGGGGATCAGGTGAAACTAAAAGAAGTGTCAAGCTACATGGAAGTAGACTTTCTAGATCTCAGAATCTACAAGGAAGCCACAGGCTTAGGGACTACCCTGTTCAAGAAAGAAACCGATTGTAACACTCTACTCCACGCATCCATTTTCCATCCAAAGTCACTAATAAGAGCTATACCTAAGGCACAACTACTGCAGGTAATCCAGAATAACTCCTCCAGTACCAGAAGGGATATTCAATTGAAGGACATGGAAGAAAGATTCCTGAACAGAGTCTACAAGAACCATCTGATCAAGAAAGCCAGAATGGACATCACTGCTAATCACTCTGACAAGGATCCTAAGAGTAGAATGAATTTTGTCACTACCTACTCACCCAACACAAGGACATTAGGAATGACTTTGAAAGAGAAGTGGGACATCGTGGAATCCGATTCCTCATTACCTTACCAAGGATATGGTCCACCAAGAATTGGCTATAAAAGAGGGAGAAACTTAAAAGATATCCTAATGAGGACAGATCCCATCAACAGCTATAGCCAAAGAACCCCTTCAACCAAAAGAGGATCCTTCAAGTGTCCTAGTTGCGTTACATGACACTCGATGCTCTAATGCAACCAATTCCGACACCCGCATACCAATGAGATGTTTAAGATCAAGCACTACCCCACATGCACAACTAAATACGTAATGTACATGTTAAACTGCAATTGTGGCCTTTTCTACATATGAAAGACCTCTGATGATATCAAAAAAAGGATGGCAAACCACAGGAGTGCTATACGCATGGCTATAGATAACAAGAAGAGTGACCAACCTGCGGCAAGGCACTTCCTGGACATGGGCCAAACCGTGGCTGATTTGAGGTTCAAGTTGATTGACCACGTCCCGCCACTAAACCATGGTGGCTATAGGGGTAAGCTACTACTTCAGAAAGAGGCGGAATTGATATATAAATTGAACACTGTCCACCCTTACGGTCTAAACATGGGCATTGACTGGCATTGCTTCCTGTGACACCTGGAGACACAGGTACACATATAGACACCGTTTTGACTATCTTTGGCTTGGTACTACCTCACCATCAAGACTTATAGTATGTTTTTGGCATCCTGTTTCTGATTGCCAACCAGGACTTTGCAAAACATTTTGCTATCTGGTGTTTGTGACTGACAATAGAACTCCCACTATGTGCTGTGTTATGTCAGCTTGGACTTTAGATGCTCCCCCCCAGGTGCCTGACACATGGATGTATTTATGTGTTTATGTATTCATTTATGTATGTATCTTGCACTAATCCCTAAGGGATATTCTGGTTTATGTGCCTGGCTACTGACTAAAACTGTTTGCCTGGATAACCTGTATACACTAGAGTGATATGACAATAGAATAGACAATAGATTTTATGCGAGGTTTGACCTCATATACTCTCACCTGCATTTAACTATGCATTTATCAATTTATCTGGTTGTTACCGCTACTATGCTATTAGAATGTGTGGTCTAACTATACTGGGATTATGTACACATTAGGAACTGTTGATGTAGGGGTTTATGCTGTATAATGTTGTATGAACTTTCTCTCCACACCTTGCTAATATGCCCCTTTCCCCACTTGATGTACTTCACATCCCAGACACATCTTAGTATGACTGCTACAAGATATCATCCCCAACTGTGATTTAATCTCCACATTGCCTTGTCTGTCCCATATGGGTTTGTCCCTTTAGCCCTATCCGGCTCCTCCACTGCCCCCCTTCATGAGTGGTGATTTAATGACAGACATGTATACGTCACTTTCACCATAGGGTAGTACCTCTGAAAGTAGACCCATATGACCGGGATATATATTTCCCTAGATGTCGGACAGTTGCGGATGTGCCAATGTTTCTACCCTTCCCCAGCCCGACTTGTTCCCAGGTAGGTAGGGCTTACTCTATAATCCACATAGGGGCTTGTCTCCGCTAACGTATCCCAGTCCTCTGGGGATCATGTTTAGGGGCAGAACTCTGACTATGATATGCATGCACAATCTTCCTCATAGCTCTTTGATGTTTGATCCGCTTGTTTCGCTTAGCGCTACATAACATTAAAGGATTGGTAATGTCTGTTTTTTATTCCAACAGGGAGATTTGTTTACAGTAACTATGGTGTATACCTAATATGTGATAAACAGACTTTGTTATTGTTGGGATTATAGCGCATACATATATTTTGCCGGACACGATTATGTATCATTTACATTTAACCTAGGGTATTTATGTCTTCGCTTTAAATATCATCCACCTTTGCTGTCACGATTCTGATACTGTAAAGTCTCATGTAGATAGACTTTATGATATCCGGTATCTAACTGACACTGCCTTTGCAGTTTTATACACAATTGAGGAGATTTATAGTTGTGCACATTTTTAGGATGTTTTTGAATACCATGGATACTATCGCCTAGTTTTAGAGTTTGGCGTTAGCCCTCAAAAGCAGCGTTAAGGGCTCCTAATGCTGCTTTGGGCCATGCGCTGGTATTTAGAGTCAGCCAGGAAAGAGTCTAACGCTCACTTCCAAGCCGCAACTTTTCCATACCGCAGATTCCCTTACGCCAATTGCGTATCCTATCTTTTCAATGGGATCTTCCTAACGTTGGTATTTAGAGTCTTGGCTGTAGTGAGCGGTAGAGCCTCTACCGCCTCTACCGCATTCTTGCATTCTATTGGCTGTTCCGATCAGCCAAAAGAATGCGAGCTCAATCTGATTGGCTGATTGGATCAGCCAATCCAATTGAACTTGAATCTGATTGGCTGATTCAATCAGCCAATCAGATTTTTCCTACCTTAATTCCGATTGGATGATAGAATCCTAGGGAATTCGAGGGACGCCATCTTGGATGACTTCACTTAAAGGGACCTTCATTCATCGTCTAGTCATCATTTAAGAAGGATGTTCCGTGCTGGAGGACTTGAAGATGGAGCCGCTCCTCGTCAGATGGATGAAGATAGAAGATGCTGCTTGGATGAAGATGTCTGCCGGTCCAGATGTCTTCTTCTGCCCGGATAGGATGAAGACTTCTGCCGCTCCGGATGTCTTCTTTTGGTCCATCGGTGCCCAGCTGGGTGAACACGGCTCAAGGTATGGAGATCTTCAAGGGGGTAGTATTAGGTTTATTTAAGGGGAGTTTGCGTTAGAGTAGGGGTATGTGGGTGGTGGGTTGTAATGTTGGGGGGTGGTATTGTGTTTTTTTTTTTACAGGCAAAAGAGCTGATTTCTTTGGGGCATGCCCCGCAAAAAGCCCTTTTAAGGGCTGGTAAGGCAATAGGGCTGTTAACTTTTTAAATTTAGATTAGGGTAGGGAATTTTTTTATTTTGGGCGGCTTTGTTATTTTATTAGGGGGCTTAGAGTAGGTGTAATTAGCATAACATTCTTGTAATCTTTTTTTATTTTTTGTAATTTAGTGTGTTTTTTTGTGGTAATTTATTTTATTTTATTTATTTGTAGGTAATTGTAGGTACTTGTAGTTAATTTATTTAATTTATTTATTGATAGTGTAGTGTTAGGTTTAATTGTAACTTAGGTTACAATTTAATTTACAGGTAATTTGGTAATTATTTTACCTAGGTAGCTATTAAATAGTAAATAACTATTTAATAGCTATTGTACCTAGTTAAAATAAATACAAAGTTGCCTGTAAAATAAATATAAACCCTAAAATAGCTACAATATAATTATTTGTTATATTGTAGCTAGTTTAGGGTTTATTTTACAGGTAAGTATTTCGTTTTAAATAGGAATACTTTAGTTAATATTATTTAATTTATTTCGTTAGATTAAAATTATATTTAATTTAGGGGGGTGTTAGGGTTAGGGTTAGACTTAGCTTTAGGGGTTAATACATTTATTATTGTAGCGACAAGGTCCGGTCGGCAGATTAGGGGTTAATACTTGAAGTTAGGTGGAGGCGATGTTAGGGAGGGCAGATTAGGGGTTAATACTATTTATTATAGGGTTTGTGAGGCGGGAGTGCGGCGGTTTAGGGGTTAATAACTTTATTACAGTAGCGGCGAGGTAAGGTAGCGGCAACATTGGGGGGGCAGATTAGGGGTTAATAAATATAATATAGATGTCGGCGATGTTAGGAGCAGCAGATTAGGGGTACATAAGTATAATGTAGGTTGCGGCGGAGTACGGAGCGGCAGATTAGGGGTTAATAATATAATTCAGGTGTCAGCGATAGCAGGGGCGGCAGATTAGGGGTTAATAAGTGTAAGGTTAAGGGTGTTTAGACTCGGGGTACATGTTAGGGTGTTAGGTGCAGACTTAGAAACTGTTTCCCCATAGGAAACAATGGGGCTGTGTTAGGAGCTTAACACTGCTTTTCTGCAGGTGTTAGGTTTTTTTTTTTCTGCCCAAACTGCCCCATTGTTTCCTATGGGGGAATCGTGCATGAGCACATTTTTCCAGCTAGCCGCTACTGTAAGCAATGCTGGTATTGAGGGTTGAAGTGGCGGTAAATATGCCTTTACGCTCCCTTTTTGGAGCCTAACGCAGCCCTTCAGAGAACTCTAAATACCAGCGTTGTCTTAAGGGTGCGCTGGAAAAAAAGCAGCGTTAGCTACACAGGTCTTTACCAACAAAACTCTAAATCTAAGCGTATGTAAATACGATTGCTACTTTATTACTACTATGGTCAGATGTTGTTGCCAATAGTAAGGATAACCCTATTTGGCTATAGATTTGTACTTTATGCATTTTAATTAGTTTGTTGTATACTTTGGTGTTGTATGTTTATTTTAGGGGTGTTGCCTAGGCAACAATTTTGGCGTTTTTTTGCACTGGGGGAGGGTCTTCTGTAAATGTATAAATGTTTGATTCACTGTATGTACTTTGGTCTGATGAAGGGGTGTACTCCCCGAAACATCACTGAATAAATCCAGTATTTGTCAAGAGCAGTGAGTGCTGTTTCCTGTTTATCATATATATATATATATATATATATATATATATATATATATATATATATATATATATATATATATATACAAATGTTAGAGATCCAGCACTCACATTAACAGCCAACTTCTGGGGTGCACTTCAATTTAAATAAACATATGAAGAAATCAAGAAGGCACTCACCGTAATAACAGGTTATTTTAATCATGTGGTGTTATTCATTCCCAAAGGATTTAGAATTAAAAATATACCCACTATAGGTCGCAACAATCCAACATTTTGTATGAAATGGTGTGGGATCCTCAATAAGAGATTTCTGGACCTTATGCTGTTAGTTATTGAGGAGGTGAGTGACCAACTGAAACAATTGGAGATCGAATTGCAGAGTTTTGATCACTTAATAAAACTAATGAAGGATCCTGGTGAGACATAGCAGGAGAAACTTAAGCAACAGGTTGATTCCTCTGAAAGGGAACTTATCAACTTTAAAGAGTGTAAGTAGGAGGCTGTGACCCTTGATTATAAAGAAAAAATAATCTATAGATGGCTATTGGGCCAGCAAGAAAGGAGCTATTATGCTAGGAACAGGCGAGGCAGAGTTTTTAAACCAAGAACACTGACTACCGTTGAGAGTTCAGACAACAGTTCCGATACTGAGGGAACATCCTCGGGATGTGGCGAAGCCAACCAGAGCTCACAGGCTATGACAATACGATCAAAAAAATGGACAGGGCAGAGGCCACACCAGCGCAGAGGGGGACACAGACCACAGATCAAAAGTGAAACCATCACGGCAATGGTGCAAATAGATTCTGTTGCAACCAATATTAACATTATTATGAACTGGAGCTCATATACCTTAACTAAAGCTGAGGAGTCACTTTTACAAAAAGGGTTCAAGTTTATACCAATTGTGTATGCTGATGATTTCTTACTCAATGTGGATATGTTCAGATTTTAGAGATCTCTTAGGTTTAAAGAACACTATGGCATTTCTAATTATGACACAATGGGGTTCCGAAGAAAAGGGAGATTTGACCCTAAAAGCAGTAACTCCAGTATCCATACGTTCTCAAGAATGGTAAAAAACAGTATGATTGAGGACCAACATACAAAGAAGGATACGATCCGTAACAACTTAAATAAAATGGAGAGACAGACACTAAAGAATCTTCAAAGTAACAAAGATTTGTTGATCCGAGAAGCGGAAAAAGGGGGTGCCTTGGTACTCCAAGACTACTGTGATTATAGAGGGGAGATTATTACTCAACTGTCAGATGTGAACACCTACAGACAACTCCCTGGTGATCCCATGAAATCCTTCAAAACCAAGATTGATACCTACCTGGATGGCCTCCAACAACAAGGGGTAATTACTAAATAATTAAAGGAATATCTACAGGGTGACAATCCTATAATACCAGTCATCTACACCTTGCCAAAGGTGCACAAGAATCATAAATGTCCCCCCGGCAGGCCAATTGTATCGGCAAGGGGTCCGATACTTTAACCTATAGTGACATATGTAGATGCTATACTACAACCAATAGTACGTAACACCTCTTCCTTCCTCCTTGACTCTATGGAGCTTATTATGATTTTACAAACTTGGGACAACTTTGATGCTGATGAAATCCTGGTCACACTGGATATAACCAGTCTGTACACTATTATCCCCCATCTACAAGGGATGGCAGCAGTGTTTAATCACCTTCTCAAGTATACGTATGTAATCATGGAATTGAAATTAAACTCTTGGACATGCAAAAAATATTTGAGGAAAGTGGATATCGCTTGACACAGACACGCCAGACACTATCCGATTTACTGTCTATGACTCAGGAACAAGCCTTGGCCAAAGTTGATGAGGGGGCAGTAATATTGAGGCCTGACAATAAGGAATGCTATATGAAGACTACCTTGTTGAGTACCACTAAAAAGGGTTGTTTCCGGTGTAGTGGGTGCATTACCTGTGGTGGCTTTACCCAGAGCAATTTCTTTCTACATCCTTGGAAAAACTAAAAGTTTTACATACGGCACAGGGTCACTTGCACTACTAAATTCATTGTTTATTTACTTCACTGTCCGTGTGGCAGATTTTATGTAGGCAAGACCCAGGATGTTTTTAGGACTAGAATGGCTAACCGCCGGTCAGCAATCTGTAAGGCTATTGAGATTGGCGATTCAGATCAACCGGTGGCTAGGCATTTCTGCACTAACAGACATGGGGTTTCTAATTTAAGGGACATCATAATAGATCATGTCCCCATATTTGCAAGAGGAGGTGACAGGGCCAAGCGTTTAATACAAAAAGAGTCCCAATGGATCTTCAATTTGGATACTATGTATCCAAAGGGACTTAATGTACATTTAGATTATCAGTGCTTTTTGTAATCAATAATTGGCCCTGTATGTGCTAATTAGTCCATAATATGTTGATTAATTTGTGTAAATAAGTATTTGAATATGCTAGCAAGTGAATTAAGTACCATTTTAGGTTATATAGGTGTACACTATTTCTTATTTGGATAGATCAGTAAACTATAGCTGTAAAGAGAGCTAAGTAGCTGTAGCTGTAAAGGGAGCTAAGTAGTTTTCATGTTATCTACGTGTAGATTAAGACATTGTTAGAGGAAAGGTTTGTAAATGTATACTAGCTGATTCAATTTTGCTCTATATTAACGTATTTCCGATAAGCTGTATTGCAATATTCACTGTCATTTGGTTTCACTTTTTGTTTTGCTTTTTTAGCAGTTTTGGCATGGTCGGCTCTCCATATGGCCGTTGGTGCATGTGCAGTTGCGCCGTACGGATGCACAGGAGTTCGGCAGTTGCTGTACACGGTGGAGGTGAGTGGATTTTATGTTTGTTACTGGTCTGAGGACGGGGGAGACCCCGAAAACGTTTACCACGTGATTAAAATAACCTGTTATTACGGTGAGTGCCTTCCTGATTTCTTTATATATATATATATATATATATATATATATATATATATATATATATATATATATAAACATATGGAGATAGGTGCACTCCCACTCAAAAACTACTTCATATGCCACGGTGCTAAGAGTAGTAGATAGAGCTAAAGGACAAAGCACTCTCTGCTCTTATCAAGTGTACAACCCAATGTTATTTACAGTGATGTTTCGGGGTGTTCACTCCTTCATCAGCCCATCAGATATAGATATATATTTTAATCAAAAATCATTATATATATATATATATATATATATATAAATATGTATTAAGGAATAAACAGAACATACTGTATGTTATGTGAAGAACATTGGAATGCGAATTATACATTTTTCATGTCGGGCTAACGCACCTGAGAAAATTCGATTCGCTCAACTTGTTGGGTGTTTGTTTTTTCCCCCCACTTTTCATGCAACCTGGTGTGCGCAAAAATCTTACTTCTAGCGGAGTTTTAACACGTAAGCGGGAGTGCAAACTACCACTCCACTCGTAATCTAGCCCTGCGTGTTTGTTAGTTATTCACTTACAGCTAGATTACAAGTTATGCACGCTATAGGGAAATTAACAAACTCAACAGAATTTGCGTTATTTAACCCTCTATAGCACAGCCATTACAAGCTTGTGCGTGCGATAAGATGGTTTTAAGCTCCATACCGCACACAATTCAAGTGCTGTTTTGACGTGCTCGTGCATGCTTTCCCCATAGACATCAATGGGAAAAAGGTGTCAGAAACACCTGAAGAACAGAATGAAAAGCTCTGTAACGCAGCCCCATTGATGTCTATGGGGAAAAAAAGATAAGTTTAAACCTAACACCCTAACATAAACCCCACGTCTAAACACCCCATATCTGCTGCCCCCGACATTGCCGACACCTACATAATGTTATTAACCCTTAATCTGCTGACCCCAATATAGCTGCCACATAAATAAAGCTGTTACTGAGGAAAATGTTTTGGCACTTATACTGCACTTTCACCTCACTACCTGTCCCCTTGACCCTATCCTCTCACAGCTACTTCCCTCCCTCTCTTCTACTCTTACCCCTATACTCACACACATTTTCAACCTCTCCCTCAGCACCGGTATATTTCCCTCATCTCTGAAACATGCACTGGTCACACCTATCCTCAAAAAACCTTCCCTTGATCCAACCTCCCCATCCAACTACCGCCCTATTTCCCTACTCCCTCTTGCCTCAAAGCTTCTCGAAAAACTAATATATGCACATCTATCCCATTTCCTTACATTAAACTCCCTCCTTGACCCACTGCAATCTGGATTTAGACCCCAGCACTCCACAGAGACAGCAATCGTTTAGGTTACCAACAACCTATTTACAGCAAAATCAAAAGGCCACTTCTTTCTGCTTATGCTCCTTGATCTTTCCACAGCTTTTGACACTGTTGACCACCCTCTTTTGCTCCAAACCCTCCAATCCTTCGGCATCTCTGACACAGCCCTCTCGTAGCTCTCTTCCTACCTGTCAAACTGTACCTTTAGTGTAGCCTTCTCTGGGGCCTCCTCTGCCCCGTCGCCACTTTCTGTCGGGGTACCGCAAAGCTCTGTCCTCTGTCCCCTTCTCTTATCAATCTACACATCATCATTAGGTTCCCTAATAAAATCCCATGGTTTCCAATATCATTTGTATGCCGACGACACCCAAATCTACTTCTCTGCACCAGACCTATCTCCTTCCTTGCTAACCCGTGTCACTAACTGTCTTGCTCACATCTTTTCCTGGATGTCCTCTCACTACCTCAAACTAAATTTCTCCAAAACTGATCTCCTTATTTTCCCCCCTTCTTCCAAAATCTCCACCCCCAATCTCTCTATAACTGTTGACAACTCCATCATTACCCCACATGCCCAATGTCTCGGGGTCACATTTGACTCACATCTTTCTTTCACTCCTCACATTCAATCTTTGGCTAAAGCCTGCCGCTTCCCCATTAAAAACATCTCTAAAATTAGACATTTCCTTACACTAGACACAACTAAGATTTTAATCCATTCTCTCATCCTTTCCCGCCTCGATTATTGCAACTCTGTCCTCTCGTGTCTCCCCAGCTGCTGCCTAGCTCCTTTACAATCCATAATGAATGCCTCTGCCAGGCTCATCTTCCTTACACATAGCTCTTTGTCTGCTGCACCTCTCTGCCAATCCCTTCACTGGCTTCCTCTTGCCTCTGGGATTAAACACAAAATTCTCACTCTGACACACAAAGCCTTCAACTGCACTGCCCCCCCCATATCTCAGACCTTTTCTCCAGATACTCTTCCTGCCATCCCCTTCACTCTGTTCATGACCTCCTCCTCTCCTCCTCTTTTGTTACCTCATCGCACTCCAGTTTACAGGACTTCTCCAGACTGGCTCTCATCTTGTGGAAGTTTTGAAAGCTTCAAGCGCTCCCTAAAGACTCTACTGTTCAGGGATGCATACAACCTATACTAACCTTTCTTTATACCATTTCCTCTCCTCCATTGCTATCCCCTGAACCCCCTAAGCATGTATGCCTAAGAGTCCAGCTGTTTGTAGATCACCTTTGTAAGAGCTGACTATAACAGTGCAACTCTTGGCAGGGCCCTCTACCCAATTGATCCCTATAATTGTTTTGTTTACTCTGCCTTTGTTTATAGTGCTGTAGAATCTGTTGGTGCTCTACAAATAATTGATAATAATAATAATAATAATATTAACCCATAACCCATGGATATCGCTGCCACTATACTAAAGTTATTAACCCCTATTCCCCTGCACCCCAACATTGCCCACACTATAATAAAGATATTAACCCCTATTCTGTAGCTCACCGACATCGCCGCCACTATACTAAAGTTATTAACTCCTAAACCTCTGGCCTCCCACATCACTACCTCTAAATAAACCTATTAACTCCTAAACCACCAGCCCCCACATCGCAACAACCTAAATTAAACTATTAACCCCTAAACCTAAACCTAAGCGTAACCCTAACCCTAACGTAACCCTAACTCTAACAGCCCCTAACTTTAACATAATTAAAATAGAGCTAAATTAAAGTTACAATTATTAACTAAATAATATCTATTTAAAACTAAATACATACCAGCGAAATAACATCTAAGCTAGCTACAATATAACTAATAGTTATATTGTAGTTAGCTTAGGTTTTATTTTTATTTCACAGGTAAATTTGTATTTATTTTAACTAGGTAGACTAGTTAGTAAATAGTTATTAACTATTTAATAACTATCTAGTTAAAATAAAAACAAACTTACCTGAGAAATAAAACCTAAGCTGCCTTACACTAAACCCTAACATTACAAAAAATTTAAAAAATACCATTACAAAAAATAAAAAACACTACAATTACAAAAAATAAAAATACCTACCACTACAAAAAATAACAAACAAAATTATCTAAAACAATAAAAATTATTCGTATTCTATAAAGTAAAACCTAATCTACCCATTGCCTTGAAAAAGGCATTTGTATGGGCTTTGCCCTTAAAAGGGCATTTAGCTCCTTTTCCTGAAATGCCCAAGCCCTAATCTAAAAATAAAAACCCACCCCAAAACAAAAAAAGTACATTACACAAAATATTCTAATATTCTAATACCCATTAAAAAAAAACACCCCAAAATAAAAAATCTAATCTAGAATAAACTACCAATAGCCCTTAAAATGGTCTTTTGTAGGGCATTGACCTAAGTTAAACAGCTCTTTTACCTAAAAATAAAAACAAAGTCCCACTAACATTACAAACCTCCACCACCCCAAACCCACAAAATATAAAAAAAATATCTAAAAACCTAAGCTAACCATTGCCCTGAAAAGGGCATTTGTATGGGCATTGCCCTTAAAAGGGCATTTAGCTCTTTTATGAAAAGACTAAACCCTAATGTAGAAAAAAAAGCCTACCTATTTTTTTTTTTTTTTTTTAAAAAACCTATCACTAACATCCGAAGATCCACTTTTTTTTAAGTCCCGCTTGAACGATCTTCATCCAGGCGGTGAGAAGTCTTCATCCAGATGGCCTCTTCTATCGTCATCTAGGCGACATCTTCTATCTTCATCACTGCAACGCGAAGTGGGTCCATTCTGAACACATTTGGCACGGAGCATCCTCTACATATGGTCTCCACCGTATACTGAATCTTCAATGCAAGGTACGCAATTCAAAATGACGTCCCTTGCATTCCTATTGGCTGATTTGATTTTGGAAATACAAATCAGCCAATAGGATGATAGCTACTGAAATCCTATTGGCTGTTCAAAACAGTCAATAGGATGAGAGCTTCTGAAATTCTATTGGCTATTCAAATCCTGATCCCACCAAGTAAGGTCAGTCCATCCCCGAATTACCAGGCAATTATCCTTTGAACAAGGAACATAACAACCCCAGATGATTGTTTTGGCCTTCTGTGGGCAACAGTGAAATGCAGCCATATTTTTCTAGGTCTAAGGGTGATGGGGGAAACCAGACGTGAATTCCTTGCCCAATGTGCTTAGAGGAATATGGCTACAACTCACTGAAGAGGCACAAGGTTGCTGTGTTCCTTCTTCAGAGAGGAATTATCTGGTACTGACCGTAATAGGTAGGATCAGACTGATATATCACAGGAAAGTTCTACTCTGTGAAAAGCATTACTAGGCTAACAGGGAGCTGCACCCGGGAGGTAAATCACCATATAGCATGTAACAATGGTATTGAGCTGGTTGTTCGTTCCTTAGAGTGCACTTTTCTCCATGCGTGTATCCAATAAAACAAAATCAGCTAGAGCAGGTAAATAGATTGATGTTTTACTCATCCTGTCAAAATAAGCCTATAATGTTTTATAGCCAACCAGGATTCTCAAGGGAAGGGATGGAAGGGGAACGGGGATTTTTAAGTTATTGCCTGAGGCTCTGTTTGCAATCAATGGTTAGCAGTTGGCTTCCTCCGTGTTCCACTGTGTCCACACACACTGAGAGTTACAGAGCTTTTGGGGAGATTTGAGTTTGTTTTGAATTGCTCAGTTGATGCTTTAGAGAAAAATATACCAACACCTAGTATGTCTGTCTCTTATTAAAAAAACGAAAAATAACAGCTAAACTAGAGAAAGACTACTAGTACTTTAATTTAATTTAGTTTGTTTTGCTGTAGTGCAATATAATATTTTACAAAATATTTTAAAAACAAGTCATTTAGTTTCATAATTAACATTAACCTTTTATTACATTGATAAGCTTAACTATTAAGCTTTACACTGGCAGTCAGTCTGTCTGTAGTCTGACTCTAAAACAGAATAGTAATAATATTTAAGATATCTTTGTTTTTTTCTAGAGTTTACTTTAAAAAGATTAATTTACTGAGCGTGTAAGCGTTGAAGGGACATGAAACCCAACATTTTTCTTTCATGACTCAGATAGAGAGTACAACTTTAAACAACTTTCCAATTTACTTCTATTATTTGATTTGCTTCCTTCTCTTGTTATTCTTTGATGAAAGGTTTATTTAGGCAAGCTCAGGAGCAGAAGAGAACCTAGGTTCTAGCTGTTGATTGGTGGCTGCATATATATATATTGATTGTGATTGGCTCACCCATGTATATAGTTAGAAACCAGTAGTGCATTGCTGCTCCTTCAACAAATGATACTAAGAGAATGAAACAGATTAGATAGCAGTAAATTAGAAAGTTGTTTAAAATTGTATTCTCTAACTGAATCATGAAAGGAATTTTTTAGGTTTCATGTACCTTTAAGGGGGTTACACTCATAATAACGCTTTCTAATAACAATTTTATAAGTGCTCAAAGGTCTCAGGTGTTAGAAAAAAAAAAAAGACTGAAAAGGGCTTTAGCACAGAAATAGTACATACATACAGTATACATGTCTAAATATGTATATGTATGTATACTATATATATATATGTGTGTGTGTGTACATATGTATTTATATGTGTATATGTATTAACAAACATATTTACAAACATAAATACTTATGTACACACATATAGACATATTTATAAGTGCATTAGAGCCCTTTACAGTCAAGTAGCTGAAAACATGTATGCATATGTATTTTAAATATATATTCCTGTATGTATATATCTATACCTATATATAATCATGTGTATAAATATATATATACTGTATATATATATATATATATATATATATATATATATATATATATATATATACAGTATATATATATATATATATATATATATATATATATATATATATATATATATATATATATAAACATGTCGAGATAGGTGCACTCCTACTAACAAGCTTCATATGCCAGGGTCCTACGCGTAGTAGATAGAGCTGAAGTGACATTTCTGGGTGTTAACCCCATCATCAGACCAAGGTTAACACCCCGAAACGTCACTGTAAATAAAATTGTGTTGTACACTTGATAAGACCAGAGAGTGCTTCGTCCTTCAGCTCTCTCTCTCTCTCAATCTTTCAATTTGGTTGCAAGATTTGATTGATAACAGGCCACAGTCCATGTTGGCTACCATATTTGATCGAAAAAGTATGCTAGCAAACCATGCTAAAAGCCTTCAATTTTGGATGGAGAAGCTCCTGATAAGGGTGCAAAAATAAGTATTTTAAGATAGGGAGAAGAACAGCAGCACTACTACACAACTTCATTCCTCTTCATCTTCCATTGCTTAACCTCATGGGTGTAGTAAGACCCAACAGACAGAAGCAGCAGCATTTTGGGACAAAAGTAGTGATTCAGGGATGGTGAAAGCCTATCTCATTGAACCTCCTACTTCTGTTCCATTAGTATACTTGGCTCAGAAGACTACTGTTGGACATTCCCTTTTATTTGTTGCCCAGGAGCTGCTTCATGTCCATCTAGCTGCATCCAAAGTGAGAGAATTTTCTCTATCAACATCCTCAATGGTCACAACCCGCCCCAAACCTTGTCAAGCAGATGACCTTCTTGAAATTAAATCTGCCCAGGCTGGGCTACTCTGCATTACATTTCCAAGAAGATTGAATTCAGGAATGGCATTGGTAGAGGTACTACATCATTTTACAACATTTTAATACAAATGGTTTTCTACTGATTGTGCCCAGTCTATTATTCTTATTCTTGTCACCTGTGTCGGCCTTAGGAGATAGAAATGTGTTATCTCGCATCTGTCTCTGGGGTATTCTATTACAGAATACAACGCGTAGTTCAGCACAAGCTCATATATGGTGCCAAGCTGCCACTGGGTGCTATACCAAAGCCCAGATATTACATCCAAAACACAAAAGAAGGCAGCATTACTCAAAAAAGCAGCTCTCAGCTGGGTTTATTAGACATTAAACAATGAAACTGAGAAACAGCAGCAACGTTTCGGGTTACACACCCTTTTTCATGGCATATGTTTTTTATTTTTTTTATTACATACGCACAAAGTTGTACTACCATTCTCTTCCTGTTACATAAGTCTAATCTCACACCACCCCTGTACCATCATAGGCTAGGCCTCACTTACAGTAATAATATTTTGTATTATCTTTGTCACCTGTCATGACAGGGCTTAAGCCTTTCAGGTAAGTTTAGTTCACAAATAATAATCATTTGCCTTGTAACTACATGAACATTGACTAGACTAAGCAATAAGGGGTTATCCAGTACACTGATCTGGTTGAGTTTTGTCACTGCACTCAACAATACAAAGCATGCTGCTTCTCCTCTGTTGGTGCTACTAGGAAGCAGCTCATACGCTGTGTCAACCTGAACAGGGCAGCACCTTTAGGGCCAGATTACAAGTGGAGTATTAAATATCGCTTAAGTGAAAGTGATACAGTATTTGCACTCCACTATGTAATAGCATTGTAATACCAGCACACTCTAATGTGCACTGGTATTAAAACTTGTCAACAATGCGAACGCAAGCTCACGTTAACATTTCTGGGCATTGCACTCACGAGAGATCGCTTCCATAGGTTCCTATAGGGGCCTCATTCTCATGCCGTTTCTCAACTCATGCAGTAAAAGGGGTAAGTAGCACAGGAATGGCATCAAAATGTAAATATATATGTATATGATTATATATATAAATATATCTCTCAATGTGAATCCGTGCTCTGTGGGTCAACCACCTGTAGGTTCCGTGTAGATAAATATCCTTCTCAAATAACAGCAACCAGACAGGATTTCTTTAAAAAAGGTCAAGTTTATTGATGTTTTGGGGAGTAAACCTCCCCTTCTTCAGAACATAAAATGTACACTAACACACCACCTTAAATAAGCAAACCAATACACAGTAACCTCCCACTTCCTGTTCGAAAAAGGCGCCAACATTGCATCATTTCCGGTTCTTTTGCTATCACCCGGAAGTACACACACCAATCACTTGCGGTATGTGTTTACATAAATGTGAAAATAAATATTATACTTAATACTTTAAATTATCAAAACATCTTAATGTGCCAGCTTTGTACCAACCACTGTGTCACAAACATACAAATAACTTAGTCATAATAACACAATTTTGTGGTATCAACTTGCCGCCAATGTCGTGTGGCCGAACCGGAAGTCAATCAAGCACTTCCGGTGTATACTTACAACCCACTCAGTGTATAGCAAACATGCTTATTGGATGTCATATTAGCCTTAGCTATCATATTCCATCATACATCACTCCTTAAGTGCTATGTGCATACACACCCCTTAACAACAAACTCATTATGCGCTCGATAATACCACCGTGACTTGCCTATGTCACTAACGTATATCCGGTTCCGTAAGTTACGTCACTTCCGGTTCCAGTCACATAGTGCCACATGCCCCCAATAGCGTTTCTGCTTGCTAACGTTGGTCTGCATTTTTCAAACTTGAACAAGTAATTTACTTGAAATATATAATGAAATTTTGTGTTAAACACACAACCACAGCAAATCACATTAATAGAAAGCCTATACGGAATTAACACCAACTAGACAAATAAACAAATAAGGCTTATATCAGCTCATATCTATACCATAATACATGTCATGTTGCCTACTCATATAATTACTGCTTTATACATTTAATGCATGGTAGTACATCTTGTTTCTGCACACATTTATTTTCTTCATTATCCTCATCTCAATTCCATCTTAACACATGGCATACTGAATATAAGTTGCGGCAGTAAGGTGTGTTAGTGATTCTTGCAGATCAACTTAGAGGGCCAGACTTCACATCAAATAAGATGGGCTGCACTGAAATCCTATCTGAGGGGATTCTGTATTTCCAAGGCCGCTTCCCTAAGAAAAAACAAAAGTGTCCCCCCTGGAAAACTTACCTGTGATCTTTGCTCTTGTCAGGGTTTTTTCCTGTTTTGTTTGCCATGTGCTGCTAGCAGCCATTTTACTCACATCTCTTGCTGACTCTGGTGCATACTGTGTGATGCTGCTCAATTCCTGCACTTCCTTTTATGGCCAGACTGGTGTACATCATCAGTGTGAGACAGGATTCAGTCTCAGAATTGTGATGTCATCACTTACTATTTAAAGGGCCTCTGTTCAGTATGCTTTGCCCTTGCGTTGTCTCAGACCTGTTTGTGAGAGCTCCTGTGTATTACCTGGCTGTCTGACGTCCCTCCTGGTTCCTGATCCTTGGCTTGTTCCTGACTCTGCTGTTCTCCTTGTTCCTGATTCCGGCTCGTCTGATTACTCGCTTGGCTCCTTACTTGGCTCGTCTGACTACCAGCTCTTGTTTTGATTCCTGGCTTTGTTATTTGACTTGTTGTGGACTTTTTATTATTTTTTGCTATTAATAAAGGTGTGATTATTTTTGCACTTCTCCTCACAGTCTGATTCCTAGCACCCTGACATTACACAAGGGCCATGAATCCTGATGGTGCTAATAATCCACCTTTACCTGCCATAATTTCAGGATGGATGAACAGGATCACCGATTGGATCAATTTGCACTAGCCCTGCAAACACTGCTGACTCGCACTGCACATTTGGACCAAAGTGTCCCGCAAGTTATGGCTGCTCCTGTTTCTGCTGCTGCAACTAGTCCTACCAGGAGCATGTCTGGTTCTGCACCTCTATCTCAGCATTATGGAGTCAATCCTAATCAGTGCAGAGGGTTTTTGAACCAGGTGGGCATTTTCTTTGAGATGTTACCTCAGGCGTTTCACTCTGACAGAGCTAAGGTGAGATTTCTCATCTTGTTACTCTCTGACACAGCCCTTGCCTGGGCTAATCCCTTGTGGGAGACTAATAAACTTGTGATTTCAAATAACTCTGAATTTGTGGCCTCCTTTCGAAGGGTATTTGATGTTCGGGCTTGCTCCTCCTTTGCTGCTAAACAACTCATGTCCATTCAGCAAGGTACAAGATCTGTTGCTCAGTATGCCATTGAGTTCCATATGCTTGCTGCAGAGGTAGGTTAGAACAATGAAGCCCTTGTTGCCACCTTCTTTCATGGGCTCTCTGATGCGATTAAAGACGAAGTTGCTGCCAGAGATTTACCAGAAGATCTCGAGGCATTGGTGTCTTTTTTTATCCTAATTGACATCAGACTAAGTGAGAGGCCCTCTTTCAAGGAGCGCTTGTGGAAGCCTCCTGTTCCGTTGTCTCCTACGTGTTCGTTCCCACCCATGCCTCCCTCTCCTCCCATGCCTTCTGGTTCCAAGTCAGCAGGTACTGAGGAGCCGATGCAGTTGGGATTCACGCGTCTCTCCGCGGCGAAGAGGGTCTTTAGGAGGAGGGAGGGGCTCTGCATCTATTGTGGGTTACAGGGCCACCTTTTGAAGTCTTGTCCTAGGGAAACGCTCACACCTAAGGTCCTGTCGGGGGCAGACCTTGGGTGGTTTATCCTCGTCCCCGGAACCGCTAAAGGAGAAACCTTTGGTTACTGTTGTCCTTTCCTGGGTGGACTCCTCCATAGTCACCCAGGCTCTTGTTGACTCCGGTGCTGCGGGCTATTTCATTGACAGTGCTTTTGTATCAAAGCACTCCATTCCTGTTTTGCCTCAGTCCGTTCCGCTTGCTATTGAGGCCATTGATGGCAGGCCCCTTCAGCCCGCACTCGTTACTCACGAAACTGCTCTGTTATCCATGGCTGTTGGGGCTCTCCATTTGAAACCCTCCAGTTCCAGGTGATAAACTCTCCACATTTTCCGGTTGTTCTGGGTTATGCCTGGCTCCAAAAGCACAATCCCAGTCTCGACTGGTGCAGGTTCGAAATTTTGTCATGGTCTCGCATGTATTTCCACTTGTCTTCAGAAACCAGTTAAAGTATTATGCACTTCTTCGGTATCTCAATTGCCAGAGGAGTACCGAGAGTTCCTAGACGTTTTGGACAAGGTGCGTACCGGTACGTTACCTCCTCACCGGTCTTACGATTGTGCCATAGACCTGCACCCCGGAGCCATTCCTCCTCGGGGCCGGGTTTACCCTATGTCTGTTGTGGAGAATTGTGCTATGGAGGAGTATGTTGCCGATGCTCTGTCTTGGGTGATCATCTGCAAATCCTGCTTTCCTGCTGTCGCTGCCTTTTTCTTTGTGTAACGAAAAAGGGTAGCGAGTTAAGACCATGCATCATTATAGGGGTCTTAATTATCTTTCCATTAAGAATGCCTACCCCATTCCGCTCATTACGGAACTCTTTGACCACCTGAAGGGAGTTACGGTCTTTACTAAACTTGATTTGAGAGGAGCGTACAATCTCGTTTGGCTCAAGGAGGGCCACAAATGGAAAACAGCATTTAACACCAGGAGCGGGCATTATGAGTATCTTGTAATTCCCTTTGGCCTATGTAATGCTCCTGCTGTTTTCAAGGAATGTATTAATAATGTCCTATGAGATATGTATGCTCTGTTATCCATGGCTGTTGGGGCTCTCCATTTGAAACCCTCCATTTCCAGGTGATAAACTCTCCACATTTTCCGGTTGTTCTGGGTTATCCCTGGCTCCAAAAGCACAATCCCAGTCTCGACTGGCACAGGTCCGAAATTTTGTCATGGTCTCGCATGTATTTCCACTTGTCTTCAGAAACCAGTTAAAGTCTTGTGCACTTCTTCGGTATCTCAATTGCCAGAGGAGTACCGAGAGTTCCTAGACGTTTTGGACAAGGTGCGTACCGGTACGTTACCTCCTCACCGGTCTTACGATTGTGCCATAGACCTGCACCCCAGAGCCATTCCTCCTCGGGGCCGGGTTTACCCTCTGTCTGATGTGGAGAATTGTGCTATGGAGGAGTATGTTGCCGATGCTCTGTCATGGGTGATCATCTGCAAATCCTGCTTTCCTGCAGGCGCTGCCTTTTTCTTTGTGTAACGAAAAAGGGTGGCGAGTTAAGACCATGCACCATTATAGGGGTCTTAATTATCTTTCCATTAAGAATGCCTACCCCATTCCGCTCATTACGGAACTCTTTGACCACCTGAAGGGAGCTACGGTCTTTACTAAACTTGATTTGAGAGGAGCGTACAATCTCGTTCAGCTCAAGGAGGGCCACGAATAGAAAACAGTATTTAACACCAGGAGCGGGCATTATGAGTATCTTGTGATGCCCTTTGGCCTATGTAATGCTCCTGCTGTTTTCCAGGAATGTATTAATGATGTCCTACGAGATATGTTGCAACAGTGTGTTGTGGTCTACTTGGACGACATCCTTATACACTCACCCACACTTGAGGCTCATTGTTCTGATGGTACACGGGTTATTCATAGACTACGTGAGAACGGCCTGTTTTGTAAACTCGGAGGGTTCTCCATGGATCCTGACAAGTTATCTGCAGTTCTGCAGTGGCCTCGCCCAGTTGGTCTTCGGTGTATTCAATGTTTTTTGGGGTTCACCAATTACTATAGAAAGTTTATTAAAAACTTTTCTTCCTTGGTCAAACCTATCACAGACATGACCCATAAAGAGAATGATCCACTCCATTGGTCACCTACTGCCATTAAGGCCTTTGATAGTCTTAAGACTGCCTTTGCTGCCGCTCCAGTTCTGGCTTATCCTAACCCTGTCCTGTCTTTCGTTCTTGAGGTTGATGCATCTGAGACTGGAGTAGGTGTCCTCTTGTCTCAACATCCTAAGCCTGACAGTCCCTTGCATCCATGTGGTTTCTTCTCTAAGAAATTGTCTCTAGCGGAGTGCAATTATGAAATTGGCGACAGGTAATTACTGGCCATAATTTTGGCACTCAAGGAATGGAGGCATCTTTTTGAGGGTACTAGCTTGCCAGTGCTCATTCTTACTAACCACAAGAATTTAACTTATCTATCTGAAGCAAAATGTTTGTTGCCCCGACAGGCCAGATGGGCGCTATATTTGTCTCGGTTTAATTATGTGGTCTCCTACCTGCCTGGTATTAAGAATGTTAGGGCTGATGCCCTCTCTCGACAATTTTCCCCTCTGTCCAAGGAGGAGTCTGTACCTACTCCAGTTATACCTCCTGACCATATTTTGGCTACCATACGTACTAATTTGACTTCTCCCTTGGGGGAGGAGATCCTGGCTGCACAAACCAATGCACCTCCTGAGAAACCTAGTGGTAAGTGTTTTGTTCCTTAGAATCTTCAAACTAAACTTTTGCACATCTACCATTATCCTAAAGCCGCAGGTCACCCAGGCAAGAACCAAATGATTTGGTCTGTCACTCGACAATTCTCGTGGCCAGGTCTTCGTTCTTATGTTGCTGCATATGTTGCCTCCTGCTCAGTTTGTACACAGAATAAGACTCCTCAACGTCTTCCTGTGGGTCTTCTTCAACCTATTGCTAATGGTGAGTGTCCTTGGACACATCTTTCCATGGACTTCATTGTCAAGCTCCCTGTTTCCAGTGGCAATACTGTTATCCTTAGGGTGGTTGATCATTTTTCTAAAATGTCACATTGCATTCCCTTGAAGAAGTTGCCTACCGCTCAGGAGCTTGCTTCAATTTTTGCCTGGGAGGTCTTCCGTTTACATGGGTTTCCCAAGGAGATAGTTTTTCGGACCAGGGTAGCCAGTTTGTCTCCAGATTTTGGTGTTCCTTTGGTGCTCAAATGAGGATCCAGCTTTCCTTCTCCTTTGCATATCACCCTCAATCCAATGGGGCTGTGGAACGGTCTAATCAAGCTCTGGAACAGTTCCTCCATTGCTATGTCTCAGATCACCACAATAATTGGTCTGAACTGTTACCTTGGGCAGAGTTTGCTCGTAATAGTGCTATTAATGCTTCCTCCAAGTTATCCCCATTCATGGCGAATTATGGGTTTCAACCATCCTTGTTGCCCGATTCATTCATGTCTCAGGGTTTTCCGGCTTTGGAGGAGCATCTCCGGCAACTTAGTTCCACGTGGGTGCAGATTCAGGATTGCCTTCATCGTTCTATGCAGCACCAAACGTTCCAGGCTGATCGTAGGCGTCTGCCCGTGCCTTCCTAACAGGTTGGTGAGAGAGTTTGGCTGTCCTCCAATAAACTGGCTCCCTATTATGTTGGTCCTTTTCGAATACTCCGACGGGTCAATCCTGAGGCCTACGCTCTTGACCTTCCTTCTGCAATGCGAATCTCCAATGTTTTTCATGTCTCCCTCTTGAAACCATTGGTTTGTAATCGGTTTACCACTGTGTTGCCTCATTCCCTTCCTATCTTTGTTGACACTCATGAGGAGTATGAGGTCAGCAGCATTATTGGCTCTCGTATGTCCAGGGGCCGCATACAGTATTTGGTTCACTGGGACGGTCCGGAGGAGCGTTCTTGGGTTCCCTTCTCTGATGTTCATGCTCACGCCCTCCTCCGTGCCTTCCATGCCTGTTTCCCCAATAAGCCTTTTGTCCTTCCGCGGGGGAGGGGTCGTTGAGGGGAGGGTACTGTCAGTGTTTTTTCATGTTTTGTTTGCCATGTGCTGCTAGCAGCCATTTTACTCACCACTCTTGCTGACTCTGGTGCATACTGTGTGATGCTGATCAATTCCTGCACTTCCTTTTATGTCCAGACTGGTGTAAATCATCAGTGTGAGACAGGATGCAGTCTCAGAATTGTGATGTCATCAATTACTATTTAAAGGGCCTCTGTTCAGTATGCTTTGCCCTTGCGTTGTCTAAGACCTGTTTGTGAGAGCTCCTGTGTATTACCTAGCTGTCTGACGTCCCTCCTGGTTCCTGATCCTTGGCTTGTTCCTGACTCTGCTGTTCTCCTTGTTCCTGATTCCGGCTCATCTGACTACTCGCTTTGGCTCCATACTTGGCTCGTCTGACTACCAGCTCTGGTTTTGATTCCTGGCTTGTTATTTGACTTGTGGACTTTTTATTATTTTTTGCTATTAATAAAGGTGTGATTATTTTTTCACTTCTCGTCTCAGTCTTATTCCTACAACCCTGGCAGCTCTGTAGAAATTCTCAATAAGGTGGTGCCAACATTAGCCCATTTGAAAAGGTTAATTAAAGAGCTTGAAATCCAAAAAATTCAGAATGCCTTTTCTAAATTCAAAAAGTTGATGTATTATAAAAGCAAAAAAGCAGACACTTTGTTAGCAAACAAATTTAAGAACCGGAAAGCAGCAACTAGAATCCCCTAAATTGAACATAAAGGCAAGAGAGTATATTCATCTGCTGAAATTGGAGAGGCGTTCATAGATTTTTATTATAATCTTTATAATATCGCTAATCACGAGAAACTGGAAGAAGCTTCAGTAGTAGAGATTTCCTCTTTTCTACAAAAATTAGATTTATCCACCTTATCAGAAGAAGCCTAAAATATCTTGTTAGAACCATTCAGTGTGAAGGAAGTGTCACTAGCTATTAAGAATCTACAGAATAACAAAGTGTCAGGCCCGGATGGTTTCCCGGGTCCCTTTATAAGAGGTTATGTCCACAGCTAGTGTTGGTGCTCCATCAGACGTTCAACAGAATCAAAATGGAGGATTATATACTAAAACAGAGTCTAGAGGCTTCTATAATAGCTATCCCAAAGTCAATTACAGATATCTCCTTTTGTAGTAATTAAAGTCCCTTATCCCTAATTAACAGCAGACAGATTGGTCAATATACTACCTGACCTGATCCACGTGGACCAGGTCAGTGTCACAAAATGTTGTCAGGGACCGGATAGCACCAGGAGACTTCTCCAGTTTCACAAAAGGTTGTCAGGGACCAGATAACACAAGGAGACTTCTTAAAGTATATACGGATGCAAAATCAAGGTGGATCCCAATGACTGCCCTGTCATTGGATGGCGAGAAAGCCTTATACAGGGTCCAATGGAATTACCTATGGGAGGTGTTGAAGACTTTCGGATTTCTACCAACAATAATATCGGCAATAAAGGTATTATACTCCTCGTCTTTTGCCAAGGTCAGGGGCATGGGATTTTGTTCACCTAAAATAGCCATTACAAATGGTACAAGACAGGGGTGCCCTCTATCCCATCCTGATATTCACCCTAGTAATGGAACCACTCACCCAAGCAATAAGAACTTCTCCCCTAATATAAGGAATTTCTTATGGCACACGAGAAGAAAAAAATGTTCTCTTTGCTGACAATGTTATTCTTCTTTTAACTAATCCTGCCATGTCTATTCCCTTGGTGCTTAGTCTGATTGACCAGTTCAGCAGGCTTAGTTATTACAAGACCAATGTGTCTAAAACTTGAGCATATGCAATCAATATCCCGCAAGCCCAGCTCACAGATCTACAACAACAATATAAATTCCAGTGGTCCACCACTCACCTTAAACATCTAGGGGTTCAGCTAATTGCAGATATAGAAACTACTCAGAAGCTTAATTTTGATATCAAAGCACTCACTTCTAGGTGTGACTACAGGGAAATATCATGACTGGGGAGGGTAGCTTCAATAAAAATGTCCCCTCTGCCAAAAGTCTTGTATCTGTTTAGATTCATACCTATTAACAGCCTGCACAAGTTTTTAAAGCAGATACATCAGCTGTTTTTCAAATATGCCTGGAATACTAAGGCCCCAAGGATAGTGTATAAAACTTTGCAAAGACAATTTTCCAGGGGAAGCAAAAACCAGGATGGTATAGATAAGAAGTTTCCTTACCACATGGTATAGAACTTGCTGAGGTCATCTGGGTTCCAAAACATAAATCTTTAGCTAAACAGATAAATAACCCCATAGTTAAGCAGAACATTGATATATGGCATGACCTTTGCCATTATTCAGACATATCACCACATCCATCACCTATTCATGCATTGAGAGGTCTTCTGTGGGACTTCCAGAACATCCACAAGGCATATTGGAGAATTCTGGGTAAAATCCAAGTCTTGGATTTATATTTAAATGGGACTCTTAGCAGTGCTCCTTTCTTAACTACTAACTTGTGCGAGATCACCCTGTGGTACAGTTTTTAGTGTTTTAGGATATTGAACCTAATTGAATCGTGGGGCATCCCTAAAAAAGACCTAGGAGAGGTTACTAAATGGGAAGAAAGTAAGAGTAAAGGGCAGGAGCAAGATTAGACCACTTACATTCCACTATGATACTCTATTGAAATATCTCTTTCAGGGACTCCCATGGCAGATAAAGGCTTGGGGTAGTGAACTTAACATAGTAATATCAGAACTAGATATTAGTAAGGCAATATCCCTAACAAAAAAAAAAAACTTTACACTTTGTGACGGTTAGGGAAGTATACATGAAGGTGCTTTTGAAATGGCATAGAGTACCCATTAGGATTGCTAGTATGTTTAATAGTGGCTCTTCCCAGTGCTGGAGAACCTGCGGGCAACAAGGCTCAGATCTACATATCTGGTGGTCCTGCCCAAGATTGGTACCACTTTGTTGGGACATCAGAGTGCTGTTACAATCATTGAATATTGATATACCTCTTTTCCTGCAACTGGCCCTATTGCACATATTTGTTGATGTAACCCCAGTTCCCAATAGAAGACTCATGATTTATATACTAGCAGCAGGTAAACACCTAATATTAATAGTGTGTGTGATTTAGCAAACTATTTTGCAAAAAATGGAAAGATTTGTTGCTAAGGAACAAGATAGGATGGACGATTACTGTATAACCTGGTATGACTGGATAAATATCCAGTAGTATGGACAAGTGAGACCACACAAAAATGACTACTATTTAATGCTATACACATTATTTATTTATATATATATATATATATATATATATATATATATATATATATATATATATATATATATATACACTGTATATATATATATATAGTGTATATATATATATATATATATATATATATTTATTCTTCTCTTCCCCCTTTCCTCTCCTTCTTCCACTATCTTGCTTCTGACTTCTACCTCTTCTTCGTCTCTTCCCCATCTCTTGTTCCCCTTTTCAGCTCTTCATTCTCTTGGACGCATAGATTGGCAAACTCAACATTGTCTGATAAGATATGTTTTGATAGAGTGACTTCGCAGGCACACCCTAACCCAAGAGGAACAGAAATGGTATTGAGAAACACAGTTGGTTACTATATTTTCCTACTTAAGGCTCATATTAGTCTTCCCCTCTACTCCCTTCATTAAAGAAAACTTTGTGTGCAAGATTGGTAAATACAACAAACCCTGTATACTTAAATTAAAAAAACTGATTTGAGGTTCTCCCAATATGCTAGCTCGAGAGCAACAGGGCAGACTCAGATTTTGAAGGAGTCAAAACAAAATTAGATTAAAGTAAAAAAATTTAACGTATTGTGTAATTTGATCATGTTGTTTTGATATGTTAGCTCTAACTGGACAACTGTATCATTTACCATATGTGAGTTGTATTTCAATGTTTTGATATTTCTCAATAAAAATAAATATAAAAAACAAACAAATATATACATATAAATATATATAAATATATATATAAAAATATATACATATAGATGTACATAAGCATATACATATATATTTACTAGGAACAAACAGTTTCCATAGACCGCAATGTAAAGGCACCCCACTCCTGCCAACTTTAGCCCCAAAATACTGCCTAGTATAGTTATTTTATTAAAAAATAAAGATGCTGCTGTCTTTATTTTTTAATAAAATACACTACACAGTATTTGGGGGGCATTTGGGGCACATTTATAAAATGAACCTAATATCTAATCTCTGGTTAATTTTATAAGCGTTTATTACTACTGCGAGCTTGTGGTAGCACTAATTAGCCGTTGTCCGTTGCCTGATGCTGGGATATCTGTGTGGATGTAAATTATCTCATCCCATGTTCACACAAGCTGCAACATGCAACCAAGTCAATTTTTTTTTTTTGCATTCTGCAACAAAACAAACGTTTCAATCTGGCCTAGTTACAAAACTTGTATGCACCTTGCCTGGTTTTAATATAGTTAAAATGTTTTGGGCAGTAGTGTAAAGTAATCCCCTTAAAGGGGCTCATTTTTAAACTTGTGTGATCTTTCTTCTGGTTAGTTAACCGGACAGCCAAGGCAAAAGCTATACATATCAAATACATGAAGGCTGTATTAGAACTACAGGGGCATATCTATCAAGCTCCGTATGGAGCTTGAAGCCCCGTGTTTCTGGCGAGCATCAGACTCGCCAGAAACATCAGTTACAAAGCAGCGATCTACGATTGAGTTGATTGACTACCCTTGCTAGCGGTCAATTGGCCGCAAATCTGCAGGGGGCGGAGTTGCACCAGCAGTTCACAAGTTTAGTGAGGTCTGTCGTATATGATCCGCAATGTCGGATCATGTCTGTCAGGCCTTTCATAAATAGGGGCCACAAGGTCAACAAAAATGCCAAAATGTATATCAACTTCAGATGTAACTTGTATATCTGATAAAAAAAAGTTTTATCATACTGGTATTAAAAACAGCATCTGTGCACGCTCATCAATTTTCGCAGTTTTCTTTTTCAGCTACTGTGTGAGCAACATAAAAAAGCTACTTTGAAGCTTTATATCTCCAGTTTTTCATCTAACTCATGCTAAGCTCTATGTAGTGAAATACACTGGTTTTCACTGTAGCTTTGTAGAAAATTCCTCATATTACAATACTGAACAATGTTAACATTTATAACTTGATAATAATGATTTAGTTTTCATTTTCATTTTTGAGAAACTTACATTCCCAAGTAAAATGTCAAGTTACACAATGTATGCATCCATTTAAAAGCTATAATCATCTGTAAATTTTTATTTAACAAAGAGGAACAGATTACAAGTGATTACAAGTGGCGTGCTATAGTTATGTGTCCTCTTGAGTGTAATTGAATTTAACCCACAGGATAGCGCTAATGAAGACCTCACGTAAAGGCTAACGCCTAGATTTAGAGTTCTGCGTTAGCCGTCAAAACCAGCGTTAAGGCTCCTAACACTGGGTTTGGCCGCCCGCTGATATTTAGAGTCAGTCAGGAAAGGGTGTAACGCTCACTTTCCAGCCGCGACTTTTCTATACCGCAGATCCCCTTACGCCAATTGCGTATCCTATCTTTTCAATGGGATCTTTCTAACGCTGGTATTTAAAGTCTTGGCTGAAGTGAGCGGTTGAACTCTAACGACAAAACTCCAGCCGCAGAAAAATGTCAGGAGTTAAGAGCTTTATGGGCTAACGCCGGTTTATAAAGCTCTTAACTACTGTGCTCTAAAGTACACTAACACCCATAAACTACCTATGTACCCCTAAACAGAGGTCCCCCCACATCACCGCCACTATAATAAATATTTTTAAACCCTAATCTGCTGACCGGACAACGCCGCCACCTACGTTATCCCTATGTACCCCTATTCTGCTGCCCCTAATATCGCCGACACCTACATAATATTTATTAACCCCTAATCTGCCCCCCCCCAACTTTGCCGCTACCTACCTACACTTATTAACCCCTAATCTGCCGACCGGACCTTGCCGCTACTCTAATAAATGTATTAACCCCTAAGTCTAACCCTAACACTAACACCCCCCTAAGTTAAATATAATTTTTATCTAACTAAATAAATTAACTCTTATTAAATAAATTATTCCTATTTAAAACTAAATACCTGTAAAATAAACCCTAATATAGCTACAATATAACAATTAGTTATATTGTAGCTATTTTAGGATTTCTATTTATTTTACAGGCAACTTTGTATTTATTTTAACTAGGTACAATAGCTATTAAATAGTTAATAACTATTTAATAGCTACCTAGTTAAAATAATTACAAACTTAAAATTAAATAAATTAACTAAACTACCTACAATTACCTACAATTAAATCAACTAAACTAAATTACCAAAAAAAAACCCCACTAAATTACAAAAAATAAAAAAAGATTACAAGAATTTTAAACTAATTTCACCTACTCTAAGCCCCCTAAAAAAAATAACAAAGCCCCCCAAAATAAAAAAATGCCCTACCCTATTCTAAAATAAAAAGTTAACAGCTCTATTACCTTACCAGCCCATAAAGGGCCTTTTGCGGGGCATTCCCCAAAGAAAACAGCTCTTTTGCCTGTAAAAAAACATACAATACCCCCCCAACATTACAACCCACCACCCACATACCCCTAATCTAACCCAATCAAACCCCCCTTAAATAATTTGTTATATTGTAGCTATATTAGGGTTTATTTTACAGGTAAGTATTTAGTTTTAAATAGGAATAATTTATTTAAGAGTTAAGAGGCAATTTATTTTGTTAGATAAAAATTATATTTAACTTAGGGGGGTGTTAGGGTTAGGGTTAGACAGCTTTAGGGGTTAATACATTTATTAGAGTAGCGGCGAGGTCCGGTCGGCAGATTAGGGGTTAATAAGTGTAGGTAAGGTAGCGGCGACGTTGGGGGGCAGATTAAGGGTTAATAAATATAATATAGGTGTCGGCGATGTTGTAGGCAGCAGATTAGGGGTACATAGGGATAATGTAGGTTGCGGCGGTATCCGGAGCGGCAGATTAAGGGTTAATAATAATATGCAGGGGTCAGCGATAGCGGGGTCGGCAGATTAGGGGTTAATAAGTGTAAATTTGGGGTGTTTAGACTTGGGGTACATGTTAGGGTGTTAGGTGCAGACTTAGGAAGTGTTTCCCCTTAGGAAACAATGGGGCTGCGTTAGGAGCTGAACACTGCTTTTTTGCAGGTGTTAGGTTTTTTTTCAGCTCAAACTGCCACATTGTTTCCTATGGGGAAATCGTGCACGAGCATGTTTTTAAAGCTGGCCGCATCCATAAGCAACGCTGGTATTTAGAGTTGAAGTGGCGGTAAATATGCCTCTACGCTCCCTTTTTGGAGCCTAACGCAGCCCTTCAGAGAACTCTAAATACCAGCAGTATTTAAAAGGTGCGGGGGGAAAAAAACACACGTAGCTAACCCACCCCTTTGGCCACAAAACTCTAAATCTAACCGTATGACTTTAAAAAAAAGTGCACTAAACACAACATAAATACATTACAATACACAGTTACACTTTTATAAACACTGTATAATAAAAAGTATTCATAAAAATATTAATACAAATATTTTATAAGGGTTCAAAGGTATATAGCATATGGCCATATATTTGACTGGGAAGGGCTATAATACATATATTATATGTATGTATATATATATATATATATATATATATATATATATATATATATATATATATATATATATATATATATATATATAAACAGAGCAAGTCTAGCACTCACTTGCAAGTACTCAGCTAAAATTAAAACTAAAACTGAAAGAGTTAGTTACCCCATCTGGCCAAATGTCCAGGTACCACGTCAAGGTCTCTCCCAAAACCTGGGTCCCTACTACAGCCATACAATGCAAGCTCTCAATCAAACAAACTGAGAAAAAGTCAAGGGTTCACAGACTTATGTAATCACCCTAGACATATACAAAACACAGAAGGGGACTGCCCTTTCAGACTGTACAGGGTACACATCCAATGACCCTGCAACAAGCACAGCCCTGGGTGCTCAATAGCACTCATAGTAGCTGCGCTGTACCCAGAGTCCCAGGCAGTTAACCTCAGACAAGTCTGTGTGCAAGGCCCATAGAGAAAATTACAAAACAAATTAATGAAACACACAGAGGAAATCTAGCACTCACTTGCAAGTACTCAGCTAAGAACACCCAGGGCTGTGCATGTGCAAGGTAATAGGATGTATACCCAGTCCAGTTTAGAGTGCAGTCCTCTTTCCGTGTTTTGTATATGTCTAGAGTGATTACATAAGTCTGTGAACACTTGACTTGTTCCCAGTTTGTTTGATTGAGAGCTTGCATTGTAAGGCATCAGACTATCGCCCTCTGCTAGGCATCCATGTCTGTTTGTGAACTTTACTTTTAATCTTTGCTAATAAAAGCTGTTTTTACATTTTTCAGCACACCTGGTAGTGCCTGCACTTTGTTCACTTTTGGCTAATATTGGCGGTTTGGTCAATCGCTGCTACGCAATCCGGACTAGGAGAGAGCTTTTGGGTTTCTTTCAGTTTCTCTTCTGGTACACCCGGATGTGCTACCTTGCATCGCGGGACTTGTGTTTCCAATGAAATACCCCCCTTTACTCACCTGATCAGCAAACTTGACAGCATAATTGATGGCCATGAGGATCTACCCAGTGACAGGCCCTATGCTAAGGTAGCCTCTTTGATGAAAATTTGGTTGCGAGATTTGATTGATAACAGGCCACAGTCCATGTTGGCTACCATATTTGATTGAAAAGTATGCTAACAAACCATGCTAAAAGTCTTCGATTTTAGAGGGAGAAGCTCCTGAAAGGGTACAAGAGCTTAAAAGAAAAATGGGTATTTTGAGATAGGGAGAAGAGCTGCAGCACTACTACACAACTTTATTCCTCCTCATCTTCCTTTGCTTATCCACATGGGTGTAGTAAGACCCGACACACAACAGCAGCAGCATTTTGGGCCAAAAGTAGTGCTTTTGGGATGGTGAAAGCCTATCTCGTTGAACTTCCTACTTCTGTTCCATTAGTATAAAATCTCACTTTGACACTTGCAAATGAACACACAAGTTCTTGAGCATAGCCTTTACTCTTTTTTTTCCCAGTTCCTACAGAGAAGAAATTATTCATGGGCAGCAAAAACAAACATATGTCTGGATGACAGTCCAATTTTCTTTGTAATGCTTTCTGATGACCAGCCATATACTCGATTGTTTCCTTTTTGTCCTAGACTAGCCTACTTGTGGACAGTCTAATCAAAATGTAATTTCTAGTAAACCTGCTTATACTACACACTAACCTACCTGTCAATGACCACAATTGTTTAACTATGTTAGTAGCATCCCCATGCTGAAAGAGCAAACGCAGTTACATCATGAACATTTGAGAGGGATTCTGTTGTTAGGAAAAACCATGGCCAAAGCATTCAATGACCACCTAGATAGAGTTTTTAAAGCTATAAAGCTTGATTTAGCAACATGCAGAAAATAAATAATGTTAAATTTGGCCAGGTTTTGAAAACACCATCAGTGTGTTCTATTGCTATTTACAGTTTAGCTGACAACAAAGTTTCAATGCAAATATTTTTAACATGGCCACTTCAATGCTGCTAAGGAAATTACAGCCTAAACCTGACCTATTGATGGAAAAATATATTCATTTTACATATATGATAGATAGATAGATAGATAGATAGATAGATAGATAGATAGATAGATAGATAGATAGATAGATAGATAGATAGATCGATCGATAGATAGATGATAGATTATAGATAGCAAACAAAATGGTATCCTACTCTAAATAATATTTAAAAAATATGAATATTGAAATGACCATTCTAAATATATGTTTCACACACTCTTCTTTTTTAGCATGGAAAATAGTTAATAACACTGGTCAACAAAGAAAAAATCATCAAAGAAACTAATAGGTACTGTAGACTAGGATTGACCTCCTGATTCCAAATCTATTTTTATCCCCTCCCCCCAGCATGTATAGGTATTGCTATGATCAAGCATGATTGGGAACCAAGACAAACTTATGAGCGTGGAAAATACAGTGTCCATCATGTTCCTCTCATTGATCCCAAGAAGATATTATTTCCTCCCCTTCACATTAAGCTCAGGCTGGTAAAATGCTTGATGAAGGCAATTGCAAAGACAAACTCTAAAGGGTTCCAATATCTGACTGTAAAATGTCCAAACATCAGCAGAGGTAAACTGAAAGAAGGGGGTCTTCATTGGTTGCCTATTCCGATATATCCTAAAAGATGAAGCATTTATGGAAACTCTGTCTGGTGAAGAACAAGAAGATTGAATGAGTTTTCAGTGGGTTTGTGAACACTTCCTAGTTAAAACAAAATCTCCTGATTTATGTTATGGTGTCAATACATTTCTATGTGCATGCACACAAATAGAATGTCACATATCACTTAAGCTACACTTTCTACACCACTAATCTTGGTGATGTAAGTGACAAACAAAGATAGAACAACACTACTAAGGTTTCTGGAATGACTCAATGCTGGCAGACTACTGCTGGATGTTGGATCGGGATGCTCCTGATGCAATCTACCACAAATATATGACAGTCATCAAATTTTTGAATAACATTTACTTACATAGCTAAAATCCAATACTGTTGTATGAGTCATACCAAGAACATGTTTTGTTGTACTAAAGTGGTTTGTTTTTAAAAAATGGTGATTGTCGGCACAAATCTGCTAGGTAAATTATGATGAGCATTAAAATTGTTTCTAGAAAGTTATTTTTGTATTTCTGATGATTTGAAAAAAAATAATCTTTGTAGACCTGTGTAAATAACAAACAAATCCATGCTGTTAATCCTTTCCAATGTCTTAGACATATAGTTACATTTGTGTTTGTAAGTCACAGACAACTGTTGCTGAAACATTCAAAAACTATAGTTGCAGTTAGATATTAATATTGAAACTATTATAGATAGAAAGACAGATAGATAAAAGGTAGATAGATAGATGATAGAGAGATAATGAAACATTCAAAACCTTTTTAGGCCAGATTAAGAGTGGAGCAGTATTTATCGCTCCTGCTAGTGAGATGACTCCACTAGATGTACGGTTTTTGCGCACATCAGGTAGCGCTCGTATTACAAGTTACAAAGTAAAAAAAATCCCTTGCATACTAACCCAATGAATGAAAAAAATTTACTTTGAATATCACATTATTCCATAGAAGTCAATGGAGCAAAAAAAGTGGAAAAACACATACTTGCGCTCAAACCCATTCACATATTCTCAAGTGCTAAGCCGACATAAAAATATTATTATTTTAAATTCCAATGTTCTTCACTTAGCAGAATATGTTCTGTTTATTCATAAATTTACATTTCTACATATATCGATGGTATTTTGTTACTATAAATATCTATACCTATATAAACTGTTGATTATATAGTGGTATAGATATATACAAATACATGTAGGAATATATATTTATAAATATATAGAACATTCTGCTATGAGCATAACACTGCAATGTGAAATATTTACAGTAAATACACAGGCCCATATTTATCAAGCTCCGTACGGAGCTTGAAGGGCCGTGTTTCTGGCGAGTCTTTAGACTCACCAGAAACACAAGTTATGAAGCAGCGGTCTAAAGACCGCTGCTTCATAACCTGTCCGCCTGCTCTGAGCAGGCGGACAGACATCGCTGGAAATCAACCCGATCGAGTACGATCAGGTTGATTGACACCTCCCTGCTGGCGGCCGATTGGCCGCGAGTCAGCAGGGGGCAGCGTTGCACCAGCAGCTCTTGTGAGCTGCTGGTGCAATGTTAAATGCAGAGAGCATATTGCTCTCCGCATTTAGCGAGGTCTTGTGGACCTGATCCGCACTGTCGGATCAGGTCCGCAAGACCGTTGATAAATAGAGGCCACAGTATAAAACGCTATTAAATTTTAATATTGCATAAATATGCTTTTCTTTCATGTAATTGCCAAGAGTCCATGAGCTAGTGACGTATGGGATATGCAATCCTACTAGGAGGGGCAAAGTTTCCCAAACCTCAAAATGCCTATAAATACACCCCTCACCACACCCACAATTCAGTTTTACAAACTTTGCCTCCTATGGAGGTGGTGAAGTAAGTTTGTGCTAAGATTTCTATGTTGACATGCGCTTCTCAGCTTTTTTGAAGCTCGATTCCTCTCAGAGTACAGCAAATGTTAGAGGGACGTGAAGAGAGTATCACCTATTGAATGCAATGATTTTCCTAATGGGGGTCTATTTCATAGGTTCTCTGTTATCGGTCGTAGAGATTCATCTCCTACCTCCCTTTTCAGATTGTCGATATACTCTCATATACCATTACCTCTACTGATAACTGTTTCAGTACTGGTTTGGCTATCTGCTATATGTGGATGGGTGTATTTTTGGTAAGTATGTTTTTTATTACTTAAGACCCCCCAGCTATGGTCTGGCACTTTATGCATTTATATAACATTCTAAATATATGTATTGTACTTATATTTGCAATGAGTCAGGTTCATGTATTTCCTTGTGCAGACTGTAAGATTCATATTTGGGAAATAAAACATATTAAGAAAAATATTTTTCTTACCTGGGGTTTAGTCTTTTTCCAAATTGACTACTTTTTACTTACAAATTGCGGGCAGCATTAGGCCTGCGGGTGCGCCAAATGCTAGACTTTATTGTGTCATTCTTGGCGCGAGAATGTTTTGGCGTAAAAAAGTACGTCCGTTGACGCAAGTTCGTCACTTCCGGCGTCATAGTTGTCGTGGAAGTCTTACACACGGTTGAGTCATTAGTGACGAAGTGTGTCATTTCCGGATATTGTTGGGGCCAAAAAATGTTCTCTTACGTTGCGCGTCATACTTGGCGCCAAATTTTTCATTAGTTTTATACCCCATTGCTGTTTACCTCTTGCCTTTTCTCTATATCAGAGGGCTATGCTGTTTGCATTTTTTCCCATTCCTGAAACTGTCATATAAGGATATTGATAATTTTGCTTTATATGCTGTTTTTTCTTTTAAATTTCACAAGATGTCTCAATCTGATCCTGCCTCAGAAGTATCTGTTGGAACTTTGCTGCCTAACATCGGTTCTACCAAAGCTAAGTGCATTTGTGATTGTAGAAATTATATCTCCAAATGTCATTTCTAATAGTTGTCATGATAAACTTTTACATGCAGAGAATGTATCCATCAGTAATAGTACATTGCCAGTCACAGTTCCTTCAACTTCTAATGTACATGATATATATATGAATTTTAAAGAATTTGTTACTGATTCTATTCAGAAGGCTTTGTCTGCATTTCTGCCTTCTAATAAACATAAAAGGTCTTTTAAAACTTCTCATAAAGTTGATGAAATTTCAAATGACCGACTACATAATGATTTATCCTCCTCTTATGAGGATCTATCTGATTCAGAACATCCCTCCTCAGATATTGACACTGACAAATCTACTTATTTGTTTAAAATAGAGTATATTCATTCTTTGTTAAAAGAAGTGTTAATTACTTTGGATATTGAGGAAGCTAGTCCTCTTGACATTAAGACTAGAAATCGTTTAAATGCTGTTTTTAAACCTCATGTGGTTACTCCAGAGGTTTTTCCTATTCCTGCTATTTCTGATATGATTTCTAAGGAATGGAATAAGCCAGGTACTCCTTTTATTCCTTCTTCAAGGTTTAAAAAAATGTATCCTTTACCAGCAATTTCTATAGAGTTTTGGGAAAAGATCCCCAAAGTTGATGGGGCTATTTCTAATCTTGCTAAACGTACCACTATTCCTATGGAAGACAGTACTTCTTTTAAAAATCCTTTAGATAGGAAACTTGAATCCTATCTAAGGAAAGCCTATTTATATTCAGGTCATCTTCTCATGCCTGCAATTACTTTGGCTGATGCATCAACTTTTTGGTTGGAGAATTTAGCGCAACAAGAATTGGATTCTGACATATCTAACATTGTTCGTTTACTGCAACATGCTAATCATTTTATTTGTGAGGCCATTTTTGATATTATCAAAATTGATGTTAGATCCATGTCTTTAGCTATTTTAGCTAGAAGAGCTTTGTGGCTTAAATCTTGGAATGCTGATATGACATCTAAGTCTAGATTATTATCTATTTCTTTCCAAGGTAATAATTTATTTGGTTCTCAGTTGGATTCTATTATTTCAACGGTTACTGGAGGAAAGGGGGGTCTGCCTCAGGATAAAAAACCTAAGGGTAAATCTAAGGCTTCTAACCGTTTTCGTTCCTTTCATCAAAATAAGGAACAAAAATCAAATCCTTCCCCCAAGGAATCTGTTTCCAATTGGAAGCCTTCCTCAAATTGGAATAAATCCAAACCTTTTAAAAAAAAAAAGTCAGCCCCTAAGTCCGCATGAAGGTGCGGCCCTCATTCCAGCTCAGCTAGGCCCTCATTCCAGCTCAGCTGGTAGGGGGCAGATTAAGGTTTTTCAAGGATTTTTGGATAAATTCTGTCCAAAATCAATGGATTCAGAGCATTGTCTCTCAAGGGTATCGAATAAGATTCAGAGTAAGACCTCTGGTGAGAAGATTTTTTCTCTCACGTATCCCAGCAAATCCAGTAAAAGCTCAGGCTTTCCTGAAGTGTGTTTCAGGCCTGGAGTCTTCAGGGGTAATCATGACGGTTCCTTTTCAGGAACAAGGTCTGGGGTTTTATTCAAATCTATTCATTGTCCCAAAGAAGGAAAATTAATTCAGACCAGTTCAGGATCTGAAAATTTTAATCGTTATGTAAGAGTACCAACTTTCAAGATGGTGACTATAAGGACAATTCTGCCTTTTGTTCAGCAAGGACATTATATGTCTACAATAGACTTGCAGGATGCATACCTTCATATTCCGATTCATCCAGAACATTATCAGTTCATGAGATTCTCTTTTCTAGACAGGCATTACCAATTTGTTGCTCTTCCATTTGGCCTAGCAACAGCTCAAAGAATCTTTTCAAAGGTTATAGGTGCCCTACTCTCTGTAATCAGAGATCAGGGTATTGCGGTGTTTCCTTATTTGGACGATATCTTGGTACTAGCTCAGTTTTTACGTTCTGCAGAATCTCGCACAAATCAACTAGTGTTGTTTCTTCAAAAACATGGTTGGAGGATCAATTTACCAAAAAGTTTTTTGATTCCTCAGACAAGGGTCACCTTTTTAGATTTCCAGATAGATTCAGTGTTCATGTCTCTAACAGACAAGATATGTTTGAAATTGGTTGCAGTCTGTCGGCACCTTCAGTCTCAGTCATTCCCTTCAGTGGCTATGTGCATGGAAGTTTTAGGCCTCATGACTGCAGCATTGGACACGATTCGTTTTGCTCATTTTCACATGAGACCTCTCCAGCTTTGTATGCTGAATCAGTGGTGCAGGAATTATACAAAGATATCACAGTTAATATCATTAAATCCCAATGTTCGACACTCTGTGATGTGGTGGTTAAATCACCAGTGTTTAATTCAAGGGGCTTCCTTTGTTCGGCCAACCTGGACTGTGACCACTACAGACTCAAGTCTTTCAGGTTGGGGAGCTGTTTGGGGATCTCTGACAGCACAAGGGGTTTGGAAATCTCAAGAGGCAAGATTACAAATCAATATTTTAGAACTCCGTGGAATTCTCAGAGCTCTTCAGTTTTGGCCTCTGTTGAAGAGAGAACCGTTCATTTGCTTTCAGACAGACAATATCACAACTGTGGCATATGTCAATCATCAGGGTGGGACTCACAGTCCCCAAGCAATGAAAGAAGTATCTTGGATACTTGCTTGGGCGGAATCCAGCTCCTGTCTAATCTCTGCAGTGCATATCCCAGGTGTAGACAATTGGGAGGCAGATTATCTCAGCCGTCAGTCTTTACATCCAGGGGAGTGGTCTCTCCATCGAGATGTGTTTTCTCAGATTGTTCAGATGTGGGGTCTTCCAGAGATAGATCTCATGGCCTCTCATCTAAACAAGAAACTTCCCAGATAACTGTCCAGTGCCAGGGATGTTCAGGCGGAAGCAGTGGATGCGCTGACACTTCCTTTGTGTTATCATCCTGCTTACATTTTCCCACCTCTAGTTCTTCTTCCAAGAGTGATATCCAAAATCATCATGGAACAATTTTTTGTGTTGCTGGTGGCTCCAGCATGGCCACACAGGTTCAGCATGGCCACACAGGTTTTGGTAGGCGGATCTTGTTTGGATGTCCAGTTACCAACCTTGGCCACTTCCGTTAAGGCCGGACCTTCTGTCTCAAGGTCTGTTTTTCCATCAGGATCTCAAATCATTAAATTTGAAGGTATGGAAATTGAACGCTTAGTACTAAGTCATAGAGGTTTCTCTGACTCAGTGATTAAAACTATGTTACAAGCTCGTAAATCTGTCTCTAGAAAGATTTATTATCGAGTTTGGAAGACCTACATTTCCTATTGTTCTTTTCATAAATTCTCTTGCCATTCTTTTAGAATTCCTAGAATTTTACAGTTTCTTTAGGATGGTTTGGATAAGGGTTTTATCTGCAAGTTCCTTGAAGGGACAAATCTCTGCCCTTTCTGTTTTATTTCACAGAAAGATTGCTAAACTTCCTGACATTCACTGTTTTGTACAGGCTTTAGTTTATATTAAGCCCGTCATTAAATCAATTTCTCCTCCTTGGAGTCTTAATTTGGTTTTGAAGGCATTACAGGCTCCTCCGTTTGAGCCTATGCATTCTTTGGACAATAAACTACTTTCTTGGAAAGTGTTGTTCCTGTTGGCCATCTCTTCTGCTAGAAGAGTTTCTGAGCTATCTGCTCTTTCTTGTGAATCTCCTTTTCTGATTTTTCATCAGGATAAGGCAGTTTTGCGGACTTCATTTACATTTTTGCCTAAAGTTGTGAATTCTAACAACATTAGTGGAGAAATTGTTGTCCTCTAATCCTAAGAATTCTTTGGAAAGATCCTTACATTCTTTGGATGTGGTGAGAGCTTTAAAATATTATGTTGAAGCTACTAAAGATTTCAGGAAGACTTCTAGTCTATTTGTTATATTTTCTGGTCCTAGGAAAGGTCAGAAGGCCTCTGCTATTTCTTTGGCTTCTTGGTTAAAGCTTTTGATTCATCAAGCTTATTTGGAGTTGGGTCAGGCCCGCCTCAGAGAATTACAGCTCATTCTACTAGATCAGGTTCCACTTCTTGGGCTTTTAAGAATGAAGCTTCAGTTGATCAGATTTGCAAAGCAGCAACTTGGTCTTCTTTGCATACATTTACTAAATTCTACCATTTTGATGTATTTGCTTCTTCAGAAGCAGTTTTTGTTAGAAAAGTTATTCAGGCAGCTGTTTCAGTTTGATTCTTCTGCTGATGTTTTAAGTTTTTTCTTTTTATTATGAGAATAACTTATATTTTGGGTTGTGGATTATTTTTTCAGCGAGAAATGGCTGTTGTTTATTTTTATCCCTTCCTCTCTAGTGACTCTTGAGTGGAGTTCCACATCTTGGGTATTGATATCCCATACGTCACTAGCTCATGGACTCTTGCCAATTACATGAAAGAAAACATAATTTATGTAAGAATTTACCTGATACATTCATTTCTTTCATATTGGCAAGAGTCCATAAGGCCCACCCTTTTTATGGTGGTTATGATTTGTTTTGTATAAAGCACAATTATTTCCAAATTCCTTTGTTTACTCCTTTCTTTATCACCCCACTTCTTGGCTATTCGTTAAACTGAATTGTGGGTGTGGTGAGGGGTGTATTTATAGGCATTTTGAGGTTTGGGAAACTTTGCCCCTCCTGGTAGGATTGTATATCCCATACGTCACTAGCTCATGGACTCTTGCCAATATGAAAGAAATGAATTTATCAGGTAAATTCTTACATAAATTATGTTTTTCATGTTTTCCTCTATTAAACTGCAAAAGGCCCCAATATATATATATATATATATATATATATATATATATATATATATATATATATATATATATGACTGTGATTGCAAGACAAAAGATGCAGCACCTCAGACATCCTACTATCTTATTTAAGTGCAGATAAGTCAAAATTTAGGGGATCGCATGTAGAGCGTAAATAGACACTACTACTGGATGTATAATACAAACAATGAACCCAAACAAGGGATCCTAATAGGGGGCGCTCTAATGATAAAAAAAATTCAAGCTATGGGGGCAGAGCCTACAGCTGTAGCGGCAAGACGTGTCTTGAGGGAGCTCCTGGCTCTACTTTGGAGTTTTTGCATGAAATTTCTACTGTTTTCCTCTGAAACTGAGTTTACTTCACACCTAGAACCCAGCTAACTATTACAACACTCAAGAATTTGTCAATCTTGGGAGGAACTTTCAGGATTAATCTTTGCCTATGCTCTACAGTTAGGCCTCATGGCTACTGCATTCACATAGTGTTTGCCGGTTTGTGGAGCCGGGGCTGCCGCATATTCCCCCCCCTAGGAGACTGGGGTTACGAGTAGTACTATTTACTACTACTGCAAAACATTTCTACCTAAAACGGGCACCTATCAACCTTAGGTGTACATTCTGCCCTCAGCTATACAAGCTACTACTGGCCCTAATGATGACCCAGATGGCGTTAGCAGCTGTCGATAGATGGCAGGAAGCGCTGCTCAAATCACTCAACGCTCACTTTTTGGAGCTTGAAAGCTGTCCTATATCCTTATGGCGGACCAGCGGAACACAAAGCAGCAACTGAACATTCAATGCGAACATAAAGCACAGAGTATAGGGGACACTATCATTGCCACTCAGCAGCAGACACAGGTGGTTACTTACCCAGGCAGGGGCCGTGACCAACTACCACTGGTACGGGGGGAGAAAACTGTGTTCACAGCCGACAGAGTGGGTGTCCCAAAGATGAGACGAGACCGTGCTTCTCGCAGGAAGCGGGATAGACTTCTGGCAGGAGCAATGGATGCGGAGACTAGGAGAGGGCACCCTCCCTCCTCGTGGGTTCAGATGTCCTCCTCACATAGCGCTTTCAAGATGGCCCCCGGACATACTTTCTATTGTGGGCCCCTGGATCAACGTAAGCTACATCCCAGAAAATTAAGTATTGCGACAAGTAGCCTTTTCCCGGATCTGGACAGTTCAGACTCAAAGGTCCGCTACTCATCTGTGCTGAACACTGTGGGAGACCCAGTGCCTACTTCGGTGTTGTGCCTGAAATCAGGAGTGGGTTAATCTTGAGACGGTACTGTATGGGCTGCTGGCAAAATCTAGCTGCCGTATGTTTGGGAACATATCCTCTTTTAACACACCCACGAGTCAAATTTTCTGCTTGTTTCCAAGCCATTGTTTTTAACCAGTTACTCTATTTACGGCCCTATGTGAGAGGGTTGCGTGCCATCTAAAACCCCCCATATCGGTCCTTGGGTTTAAATTTCCGGAACGCTCTAGGTGGACTGAACACTCTAATAACCCTTGCTCCCAGATGTATTTATCATTGTGCATTTGTGTCTGTTATTTTTACATATATGTGAACATTTTATGTTTTCCTTAATGCTAAATGTGCGAAATTAGTTAAAATGGCAAACCTGATGCCTCCTTTATAAGTGACGTTTCTGTGTGAAGGCAGTTAAATAATACCAATCTGAGGTGTTTTAGGTTAGTAACGCGCCTCTGAAGTTTAAAGAATAAACTGTGAATGTTATGTTCTATAGAGTGCCCTGTGCCTGATCTATGGATCATTTGCCTTGTCATACAATCTCTTGAGGCTTTGGGATGGTTTAATAAGGGAGCACTCCATCATAAGGGTTGCAGTTTTTATATCCCCATATTTGACCTAACACTTTTACAAATACAGATTTATTCAGGAGGGGCTTTTGTTGTCCTGTAGCGCCAGAGCACTGTTAATACAAATGGAATCTTTCACTGTGTAAGTAGGGCCCCTGTTTGTATACTACTTTATGTTTACTTTAAGCTCCAGAGCCATTCCCCCTAAGTTAAACCAAACATATATTGATGCCTGTTATATAGCCCTCGTGCTTTGCCTCTAGATTATTTGCTACCCTAGTTTATAAGTCTAACCCTACCATTAATTCTATTTCTTGACTGCTGAGAAATGAGTACATTGGGGATTAGCTCCTTTTCAGAGTTCATATTCAGATTGTACATAAATCCAAAAATTGGTCTGTAAGTTTTTGTCTTCCTCCCATATTTTAATGTGTTCTCAGTGCATAGTTTCATTCAGCTTGATGTAATAGATTCACTTCAGTAACACTCTGTCCCTATAGCATTGGACTGCTCACATGGATGTCTTTTCTATATACTATTGTAGGGAAGATTAGCTGCTACCAACAACCGTTCCTGTTTGACATTAGGTGCTGATTTCTCCCCCTATGGTTATTATTATATGTCTATTTTATATTGTACTGTTGCTGAACTTTTCATGTCATCCTATTGATATAGTATGCTCTCAGTGTAATTATAGTTCAAAACACCCATATTTTAAGGGTCCATGAGTGACCGTACTATATATTAGAGCGCCTCATTTAAGTCAATTAGTTCACATAGGTCCATGAGGGGCCTGTTGAAGCATTAGAGGTGCATTCATATTCATTTATTATTATTTTTTTATATATGTTTTAATAGCGTTCAGGAGGTCCTTAAGCGGCCTCATATTGTTATAACCCCCTTAATGTCCAATTTGTTTAGCCTAGGGGTCCATAAGTGGCCTCATTAGTTTGAAGGGGTCGGGAAAAGTATGAGGGTTGACATGTGAAATTCTATATTCTGCATAACAGGTATTTCCTACCTTTCTGTTCTAAGGATTACAACTTTTTCTGGTGTGTCCACTGTCATTAATATTTTCTTTGATAATATATTGTTATATAGGACATATGACTGTATATACCTTACTATAAGAAACCTGTATATATATCTTCAACTCTCAAAAAAAAAAAAAAAAAAAAAAAAAAAAAAAAATTCAAGCTATAAATATAAATATACTCCGTTTTTGCTGACATTTGATTGGAGATCAGCACATCAGTGCTACTTCCGGTTTTGCCAAGATATTATGAAGTCAGTATTTATATTTATACACATATTTATATATACATTTATATTGCAAGCTATTTTATATATTCAATAGAGTTTTGATTGTTTTATAAATCTATCTTTTATATCTTTTACCAATTGCAAGTTTATTTATATGAACATACATGAATGAATATCGTCACTTGATATATAGTGTGTGATGTTTCATCTTGTCTCATAGATTTTTATCCACATTTATATTGCATAATTGTATTGTTATTATTATTATTTTTTGTAACATTATCATTTGTGAAGCACATACTACAGATGAAAGGTTAAACACCTTAGGACATCCCCTTTTGGGAAGTCTCTGCACAGGTGTCTGTTGTTTGTAATTAGCTTAATTGCTTTAGGTGGTGTATATAGGATTGTCATTTTTCAGTGTGTAACACATGCCTGAAGAAACAGCATTTGAGCTGAGAAACGCGTTGCATTGATACAAGGAGGACAAGAATTTGCCCTACCTGTTGGTTCTTGTTTTTATTAATGTTTTAATAAACCTTTTATATTTTATAATTGGAACCACCACTGGAAATTTTTTATATACATCTCCATTGGGACCTAACTTTCTCTTTTGATAAGCCGCTGCTCTGTTATTGAGCTTATCCCTGGAACTTTTCACCCTGGGTTTTGGTGTTGCCTGTGCTGATCCAGCTTCCCTGCAGCTTCCCAGGAATCCTTTTGGACTGGTCCTGTTCCTGTTGCCATATAGGATCACAGCAAGCTGGGCTGCTGCAATTGCTCAGTGCGTGCCTGATAGCACTGTATGAGTGCTCTGGATAAATGTGAGTACCCTGGTGTTATTTCTTCCACTATCTTGGATCTCTTTACTGGTACACGCATGCGCCTCTTTTTTGTCTTCCCATGTTATTACTGGATGTATAACAAAGGTGTTGGCAACAGGACAATAATCAAATCCTTCAACGCTATCCATAGCCTAAACCGCATTTAAAGCATAAAGGATCTACTAATGACCTCAGATTAAACATATAAAATTAAAATTAAAAACACTATGCCACAAGGATATAGTAGAAACTGTTTTGATGAGAGGAAGCTCACAGTCCTATTTATAGAAGCAGCTATAATCAACCAAAGTGTTAAGTCCCCTAGGTGAGATAGTGTCCAATCCATGGATCCACCTTGATTCTAGCCTAAGTAGGGCTTTAGCACAATCTCCACCCCATCTGGGTTTTGGAACATAATCTATCAATATTGTCCACATAGTTGAAATAGTATGTCCTGCTTGCTGATCTACCTTTTTCAAAGGCTAACCTAATAGCAGATTTATGATTTGCCTGCCTCTCCCTGAACATGGTGATGTTTTCCCAACATAATACAGGGAACATGGACAAATGATGATGTAAATGACATGACAGAGTTAAGAGGCCCTAATGCTGCTTTTTTACGCCCGCTGGTATTACGAGTCTTGCAGGTTTAGGGTCACCGCACACTTCTTTGGCCTTACCGCAAAATGACTTACGTAAACTTTGTAAAGTCTTTTTTCTATGGGACTTCCATAGCGCTGATATTATGAGCCTGTCCTGGGAGGCCAAAAAGTGAGCGGTACACCCTACCCTGTCAAGAGTCCTAACGCATTTAAAAGTCAGTAGTTATGAGTTTTATGGTACAACGCCGTAACATAAAACTCATAACTAAAGTGCTAAAAAGTACACTAACACCCATAAACTACCTATTAACCCCTAAACCAAGGCCCTCCCTCATCACAAATACTAAAAAAAAAATTGTAACCCCTAATCTGCTGCTCCGGACACCGCCGCCACCTATATTATATGTATGAACCCCTAATCTGCTGGCCCCAACATCGCCGACACCTACATTATATTTATTAACACCTAATCTGCCACCCCCAATGTCGCTGCCACCTACCTACGCTTATTAACCCCTAATCTGCCGTCCCCAACGTCGCCGCCACTATAATAAACATATTAACCCCCAAACCGCCGCACTCCTGCCTCGCAAACATTAGTTAAATATGATTAACCCCTACTCTGCCGGGCCTAACATAGCCGCCACCTACCTACATTTATTAACCCCTAATCTGCCGCCCCCAACGTCGCCACCACTATATTAAAGTTATTAACCCCTAAACCTAAGTCTAACCCTAAACCTAACACCCCCTAACTTAAACATAATTTAAATAAATCTAAATAAATATTACTATCATTAACTAAATTATTTGTATTTAAAACTAAATACTTACCTGTAAAATAAACCCTAAGATAGCTACAATATAACTAATAGTTACATTGTATCTAGCTTAGGGTTTATTTTTATTTTACAGGCAAGTTTGTATTTATTTTAACTAGGTAGAATAGTTACTAAATAGTTATTAACTATTTACTAACTACCTAGCTAAAATAAATACAAATTTACCTGTAAAATACCTGTAAAATAAAACCTAAACTAAGTTACACTAACACCTAACACTAAACTATAATTAAATAAATTAACTAAATTAAATACAATTACCTACATTAAATTAAATTAGCTAAAGTACAAAAAAATTACAGAAAATAATAAACAAATTACACAAATGTAAACTAATTACACCTAGTCTAATAGCCCTATTAAAATAAAAAGCCCCCCCCAAAATTAAAAAAAACCCTAGCCTAAACTAAACTACCAATAGCCCTTAAAAGGGCCTTTTGCGGGGCATTGCCCCAAAGTAATCAGCTCTTTTGCCTGTAAAAAAAATACAAACAACCCCACCAACAGTAAAACCCACCACCCACACAACCAGCCCCCCAAATAAAATACTATCTAAAAAAACCTAAGCTCCCAATTGCCCTGAAAAGGGTATTTGGATGGGCTTTGCCTTTAAAAGGGCAGTTAGCTCTTTTGCCACCAAAACCCTAATCTAAAAAATAAAACTCACCCAATACACCCTTAAAAAAATTAACACTAACCCCTTGAAGATCGACTTACCGGGAGACGTCTTCATTCAAGCCGGGTGAAGTGGTCCTCCAGACAGGCAGAAGTCTTCATCCAAGCCGTGCAGAAGTGGTCCTCCAGACGGCATCATCTATCTTCATTCATCCGGCGCGGAGCGGGTCCATCTTCAAGACATCCGACGCGGATCATCCTCTTTATCCGACGACTAAAACAGAATGAGGATACCTTTAAGTGACGTCATCCAAGATGGCGTCCCTTAGATTCCGATTGGCTGATAGAATTCTATTAGCCAATAGGAATTAAGGTAGAAAAAATCTTATTGGCTGATGCAATCAGCCAAAAGGATTGAAGTTCAATCCTATTGGCTGATTAGATCAGCCAATAGGATTTTTTCTACCATATGCAACACCCTTGTCCTGTTCAGGAATAATTACCAAGCATGCTTGGGAGGGAGAGCATATGGTCACACAAAGGGTCTTTATAGCTATTTTACTTAAACCAGCTTGTCATTCTTATCACATAGGACCTGGTAATCTGATCTTTCTACATTCCAAAGTGACTATCTTCATCCCAGTATCTGAAGGAGGAGTTAACCCCTTCCTGATTGCACTTCTGAGTTCCTACAGTATTATGCCATATATTACAACTTCCTGACCACATCTGAATTCTCACAGATTATGCCATTATTACATTCCCCCTTTTTGGCAATGGAGGTTACCGGTACCCTTACATTCCAATGGGTGTTTTATATGTGTGATGGCTATATTAGTGTACTAAGGATGCTTCCATTTGCATTCCACAATATAAGTGATATACACGTGCAATTAATGATTTTAAATAACATCACATAACAATTTGAATAATTATACATAATATAGAAATAAATAATATGATTATAAATGGATGTATAAACAAATTTCCCAACACAGAACCCCACGATGACTGTTTTGAAAAGGAATTTGCTAATTTCTGCCACCAGGTAGCACTTGACATCTTTGTAAAAGTATGTTCAATTCTATGTAGTTCCTGTTCATGGTAAAAATTAAATGAACACATTCCCCCAAAATGTTAAGATGTTCCAATAACACAGAATCTTTTTCAATAAGGTTACCCATTTTTGCCAAGGTGCATCCTGTACTATTATTGGTGTTATGAGTGGAGCCACCAAGGTAGCATTATATGTGAGTAACTTAAGTTAAACTGTAGTGAACTTTTCCTCACAGGGTACACAGTGGTACAATAAATCCCTGGTGTGATTTGTTCCCTTGAATTACACTTGTCAAACCATACATGCACCTCATATTTAGGCTTCAAAGAAACAAAACACATTTCCTTGTCCTTATAGAAAAAATCATATCTTGTGGATTAACTTTCTCCACAAAACCAATGCAATATGAGTGATTATGCCAGCAGGAATCAAAAATTATTCTTGCCTGGTTGGGTAGACATAAAATTTTAGAAGGAAACCTTATGCAGCCAGACATGTCTACCTGTTCCATATGGGAACCATTCCATATAAAATTTGGGAACTCTAACTCATGATGTAAAACATGAGATTCTGTGACAGGTGTTCCTAGTGAAAACAAATTATAAACATTCTGATAAGTACCACTAGTGGGCACAAGTAAAGTAGCCGTGTATATTTTTTCCCTGCAAACTAACCAACTGTTTATGTTCACACCCTCCCAAAGGTGTATGGTTTTTTTCCATAGTCTGTGCTATTAATTTAATGTCAGTTGATAATTCTGTTTGCATGGAAATACATACAAAATCCAAGAATACTTTCCTTAACCTACTTATTACTCCTATCAGTATTTACTCTGTATGTTGAATGGCAGGACCCTGAACCTGAATGACTGTCTATTTCAGTGTCTCTACCAGGATGTTATCATTTGTTGTGTATGAATCCCTTTTGCATTTAACATCCCCTGAGACTGTAAGGTTGTTGTTAAGCTGGATATGTCAATAAAATTTACCGCACCTAACACTGTCGCCACACCTCCCAAAACTGTATCCACAATATCCCTCCTAGTACCTTCTGCCCATTTAACTAAAGTTTTTTCTATAGTGGCAGTAATTATGGAACAATTTTGGTAATGTGTGGAAACTAGCCAATCTATTATTTTAATCTCCCATGTGATCAATTGAAATGTGGTGTCCCTCAATACTGGAATTGGCTTGATTACACTTATTTGAAATGGACCGCTAGAAAAAACCCTTTCTCCTCACACATTAGAGTATTGTCATGATGCTTCATCTTTGGTGTAGTGATTAAAGTAGAATAGATCAAAGGTGCAAAAGTAGTTGTTTCCCTTTTTTTATCTATTCTTAAGTATACTTCAATCCCTCCAAGTTGGAAGCTGTAACTCTCCAATTTGTTGTTCAAATATAACCTTGGTTGGGGGCGGAGCCAACTACCAAAGGAGTCAAACATGTGCGTGAAGAGCTCCAGGCTCTTATATGTACTATTTAATGTTTTTTAGTATCTAAAATAACTCTTGAAACTCTAAAAAGGGACACTTCCATATATAGCATCGCCGGTGACACTCAGTACTATTGGATGGACAGTTTACAGCTTTGGGAGAGCTCCAGCAGTTCCGTTCAGATGAGGGCCTTGGACAACTTGTGGCTGGCTGCAACGCAGCTCATACAAGATCACTTTGCCAACTTAGAGCTGGTCCTAGATGAATGTTATGCTAATGTTGTGGCCGAAGAGGATAAACCTGCCAGGTTAACAGACTGCTGTGTCGCCCTGGCCTCTGAGACCTTGTGTAGCTATCCTGAGGCCCTAAAACAAGGGGGTGCCTGCACCTATTATGACAGAGATTGTCTACAATACAATGCTGAAACTAGGGGCTCCCTTGCCATGATTCCTGTTTCTGGAATGGCTACTGAACTACCGTGTTACCCAAGAGATCCAGCCCTGATACCATCCCTACCTTGGAACGCACTGTATGTAGCCTCCGTAGAGGACAGCTATGTTTGTAAGGTTCTGCCTCCGTCTCGTGGTGATGGGACCAAGTTCGTTGGGATAGAGATACACTCAAGGACTTTAGATGTGCAGAGTTATGGATGTAGTGTTCTGGCACTAAATTTCACCCAGCGTATGCAGAAGGCATCTAATGAGGGATTACACTCTGTGTGTGTGATTCAATTGTGGAAGATAGGCATAGGTTAGAACACCCTATTGGGACAGATCTTACACTCCGTGTAATGGGTGAAGTTACATTTCTTCCAAAGGACAAAGTGTCAGTCTTATTACACGGATTTGCAGTGGCTGGTAAAAGTCATTTTTACTCTCATATTGGGGGAGTAGGTTAGGATTTCGAGCTCAGCTCACTAGAGGGACAGCTCACGCTACTATTATGTCAGTCAGCAGTTTTGTTTTTCCTTCTTTTACTAATTTGTGTTTTGAGATGCCTATTGTATTTGTTATCAATTGTTTATGATACTGAAGCAGGTCAACTATGGTGTTAGACTGTAAATTCACACAATTTATAAGCTCACCTTCCTACTATGCTAAGTTAGATTTCTCTTGCCTCTCCTGCCTCCTTTTTTAGCAGCGAGATTACTGCAAATATTAAAAACAAAATGTCCTTATACAAGCTGTAATTGCCATTTACCATCACTAGAGGGGAGTCAAAGTTTAGTTATAGCTTGATCCACACAGCAATTTTATGTGGTCTTCCAGCCGAAGTTACTGTATTATTACTCTTATTTTCTTCTTGATTTCCTGTTGTAGGAGTCCAGATTTGTTACCCATAAACAGTACACATGTTATAAGTATAGAGGTAGATCATTACTAGGACTCTCAGAAATACCCCCAGGCATCTTGAACCAGTACTTGATATATATTATGGTATGTATTATGCCCAGATTCTTTATTTTTTTATTATTTTATTCTGCAAGTCAGTTAATCCCACTATAGTTGTGCTATTTTTACTACCCTATTTATAGTTCTCTGAATTTGTCAAATAATTTTTGTCACCTATTGCAAGGTTACTTATGGAGAGTTGTTAAGTTATGTCACATGCACACTATATTACATTAACATGACTCTAGTCATTTTGGTTAGCCCTGATAGATTCTGAGCAAGATTACCAGCACAAAACTCCTGTTCTCCTTTTTTAATTGTATTATTGTGTTAGGAGTATGCCAAAAAGTTAACCAAGTTTAATTAAAGGGTAGTATGCTTTATTTCCCTACCTGCTTTAGACCATTTAAAGGCAGGATAGCAGTTTATTTTAACACATATGCATACGTCTCACCCAGAGGTAAAGGTAAGGGCCACATATAATTGGGCACATAGTTTGAAACTAACCCTCTACCATCTTGTTCGTACTATTATATAGACCCAGGGGCAGGTGGTTACCAAAGTATGTTTATAGCAATCTATAGCACAATTTATAGGATCATATAACCATGTTACGCATTAACCTATACTACAGTACAGCTAGTCCCACTTAAGTACCTATGGCATAGGGTGAGGTGTAAAGGGGTAAAGGTTAGTACTATGGGCACAACCAGATGTTTCCCTAGCAAGCATCATATATGGACATACAATGAACTAGCTTGGATGTACCTAGCACATGTGTACACAAGACTCTGTCTGTTAAGGATAAATCTTGGGGTTGTTATTGTCGATAAATATTTGTTGTTTGAGCTACCTATACATAGCTGTGTTACTCTTTAAGCTGAGTAGGTATGTATCTTGTCCCATTGCTCAGTCAGCGAATTTATAAGGTATGTAATCTTAGGCAGCTGTTTGGAACTTATAAAATTCCAATATCTCTCTCACAAACCTCTCCCTTTTAAGCTATTGTTTTACCCTAAGTGGCGTGCTTCCAGCGGCCGGGGCGGCACGTTTACATCATTCTAAGGGAGAAAGTATACTATTTATTACCAACTTCTGACCTATATAGCTCCTCATCAGTGTACCATAGAGAAATACCTGTTAGCCAGAGTATTGAATTTGGCTCAGATAATGCCTTTACATATGTTGCTTGGCATCTTTTTTTAGAACGTACATACAGGCTACCGTCTATATCAGCAACCACAGTTTAAGCCCAAGTAATCTATTGAACAGAATTATATTAGTCACCCGTAAATTTATCACTGAAAATTAGCACCCTGTCCCCATCTCTACGCAGCCCCCTCCAGGGCAATGACTTAATATGTACAAGTCCCTTGCTCCCTTTAATCCTGTTAACTTTTAATTGTCACACTTTATCCTCCAATAGCTTTATGTAGACCATCGTAATAGTCCCACAAAAGCTAGCTTGACTCTACACATGAGTGATCTTGAGTTTTATGCTTTGTTCCTCAGATATTTTCAATGCCGGCACTCTATTCTTATCATATGATCTATATACTGATTTTACCATGTGTTACATAGACGCATGACTCTTAGTTTATGCTATTTAGTATATTTAACTAACCACCTCCCCACCCCCACCCCCCCACCACCACTTGAAATGTGCCCCCTAGTTAGGGAGGACTAACTAAGCGGTTTATCTTGCTTATAGCGCACCCCTACTTAGCCTCTTATTCTCTTAACAGTAATTCTTCAACTATTATGTTAATTTATTAGCACCACCTATAACAGCAACTCTTACATTATAGCAGAGTGTTAACCTTATGTTCCCTACCCAGTTTGACAAAATTGATCAGCACCACTTACAAGTGAAACTTGAAATCTTAATCCTTTTAAGTTATGCCTATACTCTTCATCATACCATTCATACGGAACAAAACTTCCTTTGCTGAGAACCATACTGCCCTTATTTATCTAAAAAGGTGGATTGTTAATTCCTCAAGTAACAAGAGATATGTTGTAGTTTCATCAAACTCTATAATCCTTAAGAAAAATGAGGTTTCATTTGTATATGTTTTATTTTGTGGTTGATATTTGCTTGTTTATTATTACCTACCATGTCTCATCTGACTTGCAAGTTACAACTCTCACTCAATTAGTTTTGAAACAAAGCATTGTATTATTGTATAATCACTGTTATGTCTTGATCTGAAAATGTCTTGTACACACATTTTCTTTGTCAATATGTATAAAAACCTCAATAAAAACCTCAATAAAAAAAAAATAAAAAAAAATATAACCTTGGTTATATTATAGTCATCACCATTGATAGTGTGAATAGGATTAGCGAATGTTGTAGACACAGAAATACCTTCTCCCAGCAGACCTACAGTCCATTTTACCCAAGACACCCACTTGCATTCCCATTCCACTTTATTACCCTGATAGACCCTCCAAAAACCAGTTAAATTGTCTCAATACTTTTCAGCAAATATTTCAACCCTTCCACCAGCATCAATTTTCCCAAACAATATTTGTTAAGGTCTTGAGAACTCCAGAAGCTTGCCTATCCTCTTATGATGTTGCTAGAACTCCATCTACGACTCCTTGTGAGGTTGAGGATTGAAAGTTCATTACAGTCACAAATTGGAAGTTTTTTGCAATAACATCCACACAAATACAAAGAGGTTGGAGGAAATCATTCCTCTCAGGTTCCACATAATGAAATCTGTCAAAAAGACTAACCGCTAGATTTAGAGTTTTGTTGGTAAAAACCCGCATAGCTAACACTGTTTTTTTCCCAACACACCCTTCCAACAACGCTGGTATTTAGAGTTGTCTGAGGGGCTGCTTTAAGCTAAAAAAAAGGTGCGTTGAGCCTAATTTAGCTCCACTTCAACCCTCAATACCAGCGTTGCTTACGATAGCGGTAAGCTGGCAAAACTTGCTCGTGCACGATATCTCCATAGGAAACAATGGGCAGTTTGGACTGAAAAAAAACCTAACAGCTGCAAAAAAGTAGCATTCAGCTCCTAACGCAGCCCCATTGTTTCCTATGGGGAAACACGCTCTAAGTCTGCACCTAACACCCTAATATGTACCCGAGTCTAAACACCCTTAACCTTACACTTATTAACCCCTAATCAGCCCTCCTGAGTCCCTAACATCGCCGCCACCTACCTACAATTATTAACCCCTAATCTCGCTCCCGCAACGTCGCCGCTACTATAGTAAAGTTATTAACCCCTAAACCTAACTCTAACCCAAACCCTAACACCCCACTAACATAAATATAATTTAAATTAAACTAAATAAAATTACTACAATTAACTAAATTAATCCTATTTAAAACTAAATACTTACCTATAAAATAAACCCTAATATAGCTAAAATATAACTAATAGTTACATTGTAGCTATTTTAGGATTTATATTTATTTTACAGGCAACTTTGTATTTATTTTAACTAGGTACGATAGCTATTAAATAGTTAATAACTATTTAATAACTACCTAGTTAAAATAGTTACAAAATTACCTGTAAAATAAAACCTAAGTTACAAATACACCTAACACTACACTATAATTAAATTAATTAAATAAATTACATACAATTACCTAAAATAAAATAAACTATACTATAATACAAAAAAAATCAAACACTAAATTACAAAAAATAAAAAAGAATTACAAGCAGTTTAAACTAATTACACCTAATCTAAGCCCCCTAATAAAATAAAAAAGCCCCCTAAAATAAAAAAATTCCCTACCCTATTCTAAAATAGAAAAGTTTTTGCGGGACATTTCCCCAAAGTAATCAGCTCTTTTATCTGAAAATAAAAATACAATACCCCCCCAACATTACAAACCACCACCCACATACCCCTACTCAAACCCACCCAAACCCCCCTTAAAAAAACCTATCACTAACCCCCTGAAGATCTCCCTACCTTGAGTCATCTTCACCCAGCCGAGCCGAATTCTTCATCCAAGGTGTGCAGAGGAGGTCCTTCATCCGGTAGAAGTCTTCATCCAAGCGGGGCAAGAAGAGATCCTCCATCTGTTAGAAGTGTTCATCCAGGTGGCATCTTCAATCTTCATCCATCCAGAGCGGAGCCATCTTCAACGGAGCCGATGCAGAGCCATCCTCTTCAACCGACGGACTAACGACGAATGAAGGTTCCTTTAAGGGACGTCATCCAAGATGGCGTCCCTTCAATTCCGATTGGCTGATAGAATTCTATCAGCCAATCGGAATTAAGGTAGAAAAAATCTGATTGGCTGATGCAATCAGCCAATCAGATTGAAGTTCAATCCGATTGGCTGATCCAATCAGCCCATCGTATTGAACTCATATTCTATTGGCTGTTCCGATCAGTCAATAGAATGCAAGTTCAATATGATTGGCTGATTGGATCAGCCAATCGGATTGAACTTCAATCTGATTGGCTGATTGCATCAGCCAACCAGATATTTTTTAACCTTAATTCCGAATGGCTGATAGAATTCTATCAGCCAATTGGAATTGAAGGGACACCATCTTGGATGACGTTCCTTAAAGGAACCTTCATTCATCGTTAGTCTGTCGGTTGAAGAGGATGGCTCCGCATCGGCTCCATTGAAGATGGCTCCGCTCCAGATGGATGAAGATTGAAGATGCCGCCTGGATGAACACTTCTACCGAATGGAGGACCTCTTCTTGCCCCGCTTGGATGAAGACTTCTACCGGATGAAGGACCTCCTCTGCGCACCTTGGATGAAGAATTCAGCTCGGCTGAGTGAAGATGACTCAAGGTAGGGAGATCTTCAGGGGGTTAGCGATAGGTTTATTTAAGGGGGTTTGGGTGGGTTAGAGTAGGGTTATGTGGGTGGTGGGTTGTAATGTTGGGGGGGTATTGTATTTTTATTTTCAGGTAAAAGAGCTGATTACTTTGGGGCAATGCTCCGCAAAAAGCCCTTTAAAAAGGCTGGTAAAAGAGCTGATTACTTTTGTATTTTAGAATAGGGTAGGGAATTTTTTATTTTGGGGGGCTTTTTTATTTTATTAGGGGTCTTAGATTAGGTGTAATTAGTTTAAACTGCTTGTAATTCTTTTTTATTTTTTGTAATTTAGTGTTTTGTTTTGTTTTTGTATTATAGTATAGTTTATTTTATTGTATTTTATTTTAGATAATTGTATATAATTTATTTAATTAATTTAATGATAGTGTAGTGTTAGGTGTATTTGTAACTTAGGTTAGGATTTATTTTACAGGTAATTTTGTAATTATTTTAACTAGGTAGCTATTAAATAGTTATTAACTATTTAATAGCTATTGTACCTAGTTAAAATAAATACAAAGTTGCCTGTAAAATAAATATAAATCCTAAAATAGCTACAATGTAACTATTATAGGGAGGGCAGATTAGGGGTTAATACTATTTATTATAGTGTTTGCGAGGTGGGAGTGCGGCGGTTTAGGGCTTAATACATTAATTATAGTGGCGGCGAGGTCCGGTCGGCAGATTAGGGGTTAATACGTGTAGTTAGGTAGCGGCGATGTTGGGGGGGCAGATTAGGGGTTAATAAATATAATATAGGGTCAGCGATGTTAGGGGCAGCAGATTAGCGGTTTATAGGTATAATGTAGGTGGCGGCCGTGTCCGGTCGGCAGATTAGGGGTTAAAAAAATTATTAGAGTGGTGGCGATGTGGGGGGGCCTCGGTTTAGGGGTAAATAGGTAGTTTATGGGTGTTAGTGTACTTTATAGCACAGTAGTTAAGAGCTTTATATTCATGCGTTAGCCCATAAAGCTCTTAACTACTGACTTTTTTTGTCATTAGGAGTCTTGTCAGTAGAGGGTCTACCGCTAACTTCTCCCAAGACTCCAAATACCGGCGTTAGGCAGATCCCATTGAAAAGATAGGATACGCAATTGATGTAAGGGGATCTGCGGTAGCCTGGAATCGTGGGAAGGAAGTAAGCGGTAGACCCTTTCCTTCCTGACTCTAAATAAAAGGGGGCTGTAAAAAGCAGCATTAGGACCCCTTAACGCTGCTTTTGACGGCTAACGCAGAACTCTAAATCTAGGTTTAAAAGAATATCAGTTGTTACGATGCTGCAAATACAGGGAGTGCAGAATTATTAGGCAAGTTGTATTTTTGAGGATTAATTTTATTATTGAACAACAACCATGTTCTCAATTAACCCAAAAAACTCATTAATATCAAAGCTGAAAAGTTTTGGAAGTAGTTTTTAGTTTGTTTTTAGTTATAGCTATTTTAGGGGGATATCTGTGTGTGCAGGTGACTATTACTGTGCATAATTATTAGGCAACTTAACAAAAAACAAATATATACCCATTTCAATTATTTATTTTTTACCAGTGAAACCAATATAACATCTCAACATTCACAAATATACATTTCTGACATTCAAAAACAAAACAAAAACAAATCAGTGACCAATATAGCCACCTTTCTTTGCATGGACACTCAAAAGCCTGCCATCCATGGATTATGTCAGTGTTTTGATCTGTTCACCATCAACATTGCATGCAGCAGCAACCACAGCCTCCCAGACACTGTTCAGAGAGGTATACTGTTTTCCCTCCTTGTAAATCTCACATTTGATGATGGACCACAGGTTCTCAATGGGGTTCAGATCAGGTGAACAAGGAGGTCATGTCATTAGATTTTCTTCTTTTATACCCTTTCTTGCCAGCCACGCTGTGGAGTACTTGGACACGTGTGATGGAGCATTGTCCTGCATGAAAATCATGATTTTCTTGAAGGATGCAGACTTCTTCCTGTACCACTGCTTGAAGAAGGTGTCTTCCAGAAACTGGCAGTAGGACTGGGAGTTGAGCTTGACTCCATCCTCAACCCAAAAAGGCCCCACAAGCTCATCTTTGATGATACCAGCCCAAACCAGTACTCCACCTCCACCTTGCTGGCGTCTGAGTCAGACTGGAGCTCTCTGCCCTTTACCAATCCAGCCATGGGCCCATCCATCTGGCCCATCAAGACTCTCTCTCATTTCATCAGTCCATAAAACCTTAGAAAAATCAGTCTTGAGATATTTCTTGGCCCAGTCTTGACGTTTCAGCTTGTGTGTCTTGTTCAGTGGTGGTCGTCTTTCAGCCTTTCTTACCTTGGCCATGTCTCTGAGTATTGCACACCTTGTGCTTTTGGGCACTCCACTGATGTTGCAGCTCTGAAATATGGCCAAACTGGTGGCAAGTGGCATCTTGGCAGCTGCGCGCTTGACTTTTCTCAGTTCATGGGCAGTTATTTTGCGCCTTGGTTTTTCCACACGCTTCTTGCGACCCTGTTGACTATTTTGAATGAAACGCTTGATTGTTCGATGATCACGCTTCAGAAGCTTTGCAATTTTAAGAGTGCTGCATCCCTTTGCAAGATATCTCACTATTTTTGACTTTTCTGAGCCTGACAAGTCCTTCTTTTGACCCATTTTGCCAAAGGAAAGGAAGTTGCCTAATAATTATGCACACCTGATAGAGGGTGTTGATGTCATTAGACCACACCCCTTCTCATTACAGAGATGCACATCACCTAATATGCTTAATTGGTAGTAGGCTTTTGAGCCTATACAGCTTGGAGTAAGACAACATGCATAAAGAGGATGATGTGGTCAAAATACTCATTTGCCTAATAATTCTGCACTCCCTGTATATTAACCACCTAGTCACCCTTTGTGTTGAAACCCCACTTAATGATGTTTCAAACAGCAGTTTTATAGAGGTGTGTGGTGTCTGCAGGATGAGCTTCCCAAATCCCACTATATGCTCAGTAGCCGAATCTGACATATGTAACCCTAACAAAGCCTTGATACATGAGTCATATCCTTTCTACAGGGAGTGCAGAATTATTAGGCAAATGAGTATTTTGACCACATCATCCTCTTTATGCATGTTGTCTTACTCCAAGCTGTATATGCTCGAAAGCCTACTACCAATTAAGCATATTAGGTGATGTGCATCTCTGTAATGAGAAGGGGTGTGGTCTAATGACATCAACACCTTATATCAGGTGTGCATAATTAATAGGCAACGTCCTTTGTTTTGGCAAAATGGGTCAAAAGAAGGACTTGACAGGCTCAGAAAAGTCAAAAATAGTGAGATATCTTGCAGAGGGATGCAGCACTCTTAAAATTGCAAAGCTTCTGAAGCGTGATCATCGAACAATCAAGCGTTTCATTCAAAATAGTCAACAGGGTCGCAAGAAGCTTGTGGAAAAACCAAGGCGCAAAATAACTGCCCATGAACTGAGAAAAGTCAAGCGTGCAGCTGCCAAATTGCCACTTGCCACCAGTTTGGCCATATTTCAGAGCTGCAACATCACTGGAGTGCCCAAAAGCACAAGGTGTGCAATACTCAGAGACATGGCCAAGGTAAGAAAGGCTGAAAGACGACCACCACTGAACAAGACACACACGCTGAAACGTCAAGACTGGGCCAAGAAATATCTCAAGACTGATTTTTCTAAGGTTTTATGGACTGATGAAATGAGAGTGAGTCTTGATGGGCCAGATGGATGGGCCCGTGGCTGGATTGGTAAAGGGCAGAGAGCTCCAGTCCGACTCAGACGCCAGCAAGGTGGAGGTGGAGTACTGGTTTGGGCTGGTATCATCAAAGATGAGCTTGCGGGGCCTTTTCGGGTTGAGGATGGAGTCAAGCTCAACTCCCAGTCCTACTGCCAGTTTCTGGAAGACACCTTCTTCAAGCAGTGGTACAGGAAGAAGTCTGCATCCTTCAAGAAAAACATGATTTTCATGCAGGACAATGCTGCATCACACGCATCCAAGTACTCCACAGCGTGGCTGGCAAGAAAGGGTATAAAAGAAGAAAATCTAATGACATGGCCTCCTTGTTCACCTGATCTGAACCCCATTGAGAACCTGTGGTCCATCATCAAATGTGAGATTTACAAGGAGGGAAAACAGTACACCTCTCTGAACAGTGTCTGGGAGGCTGTGGTTGCTGCTGCATGCAATGTTGATGGTGAACAGATCAAAACACTGACATAATCCATGGATGGCAGGCTTTTGAGTGTCCTTGCAAAGAAAGGTGGCTATATTGGTCACTGATTTGTTTTTGTTTTGTTTTTGAATGTCAGAAATGTATATTTGTGAATGTTGAGATGTTATATTGGTTTCACTGGTAAAAATAAATAATTGAAATGGGTATATATTTGTTTTTTGTTAAGTTGCCTAATAATTATGCACAGTAATAGTCACCTGCACACACAGATATCCCCCTAAAATAGATATAACTAAAAACAAACTAAAAACTACTTCCGAAACTATTCAGCTTTGATATTAATGAGATTTTTGGGTTCATTGACAACATGGTTGGTGTTCAATAATAAAATTAATCCTCAACAATACAACTTGCCTAATAATTCTGCACTCCCTGTATACTGGAGTAAGAAGCCTGGAAAAATAGCCAACAGGCCTCCATTTTTCAGCCTTCTCCTGCAGTAGGACTTGGAAATAGATGTATCCAATGTGTATGTTTGTAAAGCAAACAGGGCCTCCCTATCCACTGTGGAAAGGGCAGGGGCTGATGATAAACCTTCCTTTAATACTTTAAATGCTTCCTCATGTTCTGCACTCCAAGAAATTTTCCCAACATCCTCTCCTTTCAAAAGATCATAGTGAGGTTTTGCTTTTTCAGCAAACCCTTCAATGAAATCACGAGAAAAATTTACCAAGCCTAAGAATTGTCTTAAGGACTGCCTATACAAAGGTCTGGGCACCTGAAGTATGGCTGTAACTCGTTCTCTAGTAGGGCATCTTGTATCCCTTTGGATTGATACTCCCAAACATGTCACCTTTTGTCTCATTAATTGTACCTTTGAAGTATTTAACTTGAGGCCAGATTTAGCAATCAAGTCAAACAGTTCATTCAGCCGCTCCAAATGCTCCTCTACTGTGTCTGTTTGTAACAAAATACCATCTACATACTGTATGATACTTTCTGGGACTGAGAATGTTTTTAATACCTCTGCAAATGCTTGGTGAAAGTATGTTGGAGAGCTATGAAAGCCCTGAGGCAGCGAATTGAAGCAATATTAAACGTTAGCAGAAAGCAAACTTATATTGGCACTCTGGGGCTAATCTGAAACTCCAAAAACCATTACTTATATCCAGAATGGAATACCACCTACATGTGGCACTCAGTTTGGATACAACTACAAGAGTAGAAGCAACTACATTTATAACAGGTGGGGTAACTTTATTCACCATACGAAAATCAGCAGTTAACCTCCAAGTATTATTTGCTTTCTTTACTGGCCACAAAGGAGAATTATTAGAGGAGGAACATTTTCTAATTATTCCTTAGCTTTCAAGCTTACTAATAATTGGCCTCAAAGGTTCAATAGCTTCTGCTGGAAAACTATACTGTCTTTGTGGAGGGGGGGGGGGTCAGGGCCTACAATATTGTTTTCAATGCCTTTTAATATGCCACAATAATTCTTCTGTTGAGCCCATATGTCAGGGAAATCCATGACTAATCTCTTCAAATCAGGGTGATTTTCAGTATCCGGCTACACCCTTAAGTAACTGATACAATGGATGCTATATGACTTATGTAAGAGTCATCTAACATAGCAGGCTTTCTCCCTCTAGTATCCCTCCACAAAACAATGTTACACAGGTCCACTATCATCCCTTATGATCTCATTATATCAGCACCAAGTATTGTACCCTCTGTGTTTTTTCTCTGTCAAATGGGAATTTCCTTAGTCCACTGATTGCCTAGTGTCAGTCACATTTGGGACAAGGGATGCTTGTGACTGGGATCCCCCAAGTCCCACAAGAAATGTCTGTCTTAATGGTAAGTCTGTAAGAGTCACTAAAGCTCCTGTGTCTATGAGAAGTTTTGTGCGATGGCCTTCAATCACACCATAGACACAGGGATGTCCATAATGATCCCTGAAGTAGTCAGTTAGAGCCCGATATCAGAGGATAATTATTTTCATAATTCTTTTCATGATATCCAATTTTCCATCCCCCCACATTCATCACTCTCACAGCTTCATGCGCTGGGCTATATAGATTACTACCAGGCCTAAGCTTTGGAGTGTATTCATGTCCTGTTTTATCTGGGGGCTTAATCTTGTTATTTTTCCCTACCCAATTCTGGTCGTAGCTTTCTTTTTGAGGTGCATAGGGATGTAATCTTTCCTGCCCTCTCTCAGTTTCCTTCTGAATTCTCTTTAAAAATCTGCAATCTACTTGTCTGTGCCCATATTTATTGCCATAATGGCAAACACCTTTAAAGGCACCCTCTGAATATTTTTGTTTCCCTTCATTAGTTGTTTACCACAGCAATCCTGTGTTGCCCTGTGCTCTTTTCTTTAGAATGTTTTGCCTAGCCTTACCTATAATAGATAACACACCTTTTGTGTCTTCTATTCTTCAGCCATCATTTGTATGCTAGGGTCAAAGTATGTGATTTTTTTAAATTTAATATTGCAACATATCATGAGGTGTCTGTTCTGGTGAAATTCTATATGTCAATCTATATTTGTGTTCAAATTAAGCTGCAAATACCCATGGGTCATCATTTAATGCTACTTGCATTTCTCAAGAGAGTGACTGTCTAAATCTCTACTCCCTGTGACTAGCTTACAAACTGCTTTTAATTTGTCCCCATCTGAACCCCATTAATCCTCCTTAAACCTATATGTGTTCAAATTAACTGTGCCTGCAACTGGTGATTGTAATCTAGTCGCAATGCTGCCTGGAAGCCAAATCTTTAACATTATACATGCTTCTTTAGGAGAAAGCATGCATTGTTTTATTGAAGACTCAAAATTTGACATGTTAGTAAATAAATCTGCTTTTACATCATACACTGGAAAGAGGGGTTTTAACTTTACTAGTTGTCTCATTACTTTATCTCTATCTTGATTTAAATGGTAGTTGTTACCATGGATGGTATTCCAGGAGAGGTGGTAGAGAAAAGTACATTTTGCGATTGAATTAAATTTCTTCCCCTGGATCTTAAAGTGGGTGTTAGTGATAAATTATCTGTTTGGTGTTCTGGACTTAATGTTCTTGACTTAGTTATCTGTGAAGTTAGTATGGGAATGTGTGTGCTCTCTGTATTTTGTGTTTGATCAAATTTATCCTCACTGTGTTGAATAGGCACCCTCCCCACATCAACATGTGGACTAGGCACCCTCCCCCATCAACATGTGCCCCATCTTCCTCAGACACAGATGGATTCTCCTGATTTGAAAGCGGTTAAGTTTGCAAGCCCCTGTCTCAATTAAGCTATAAATTGGCCTCTTGCATCATAATTTTCTTCTAAGGTATTAATATATTCTGCATTTATACCACATGTGGGACAATTCAAATCTAATCTGTTAATCTGTTAACATTGGTTTATGTTACTATGGCTATTGGGGAATGTCCAGTGATTGCTCTATTCAATTAGTCTTTGATTGTTAACAACAGTTTCAATGCAATTCTGTAACTTAGACTTTTCTTTTGTTAAACAAAACCTCTTTTTATCAACAAGCTGATTTTTATTCTCATATTGCAACCATAAATCTTTTAGTCTTTTAACTATATTAGTATTTTCATCAATAACAGGCTCAAATGTGCTACATTCTGCATATTTAACAATTAATTCCATACTCACACTTTGAAGTGTCTTCAGACTGGATCGACTGATTCCTGGCCATGGACCTGTTGCTGAAGCGCTAATCTCAAAAACAGTATAGCAAAAACTAGGCTCAATTTTCATCCAAAAATCACACTTGTATTATAAAAAATGTATATGGATTAGTCCCCCCTTTAAAACAAGTGTAGTTGGTAAGAAAATTATTGCTGGGCTTGCCAATGAAATAAGTGAACTAAAACTATATTTCTCAGTGTCTGTTTGCTATACCTTTAGTGATATGATAATATTCCTCTTAATAATCCCTTATGAATTATTAAAACCACTATAAAATATTAACACACAATAACTAGCTTGCTTCAGGAATGCAACTTTTTATTAGAAAGAGGCTATATAAACATCAATATATCATATACAAATAACATAAATACACAGCACTGCATTAAACATCAATATTACACTAATACATATGCCAATTATATGTGAGTGTGTGGTGTGCTGTAATAGAGGTTTCCAGTAAGAAGTACTCACGTAGTATTATCAGAGCAGAATCCCAAAGAGAGAGAGAGATTTTGTGAGGAGGGTCTTTATTGTAAGTTTTCATCCCTCCCCCAATGATGATGTCACTCATATGCAACCTGTTTAGGAATAGTTACCAAGCATGCTTGAGGTGGAGGGCATATGGTCACAAAAAGGGTCTTTATAGCTGTTTTACTTAAACCAGCTGGTCATCTTTATCACATAGGACTATCTTCACCCCAGTATCTGAATGAGGAGTTAACCCCATTCAGATACTAGCTTGCTTCAGGAATGCAACTTTTTATTACAATGAGGCTATATAAACATCAATATATCATATGCAGATAACATATAAATACACAGCACTGCATTAAACATCAATATTACACAAATACATGTGCCAATTCTTTGTGAGTGTGTGTGGTGTGCTGTAATAGAGGTTTTCAGTAAGAAGTACTCACGTGGTGTTATCAGAGCAGAATCCCAAAGAGAGAGAGAGATTGTATGAGGAGGGTCTTTATTGTAAGTTTTCATCCCTCCCCCAATGAAGATGTCACTCATATGCAACCTGTTCAGGAATAGTTACCAAGCATGCTTGAGGTGGAGGGCATATGGTCACAAAAAGGGTCTTTATAGCTGTTTTACTTAAACCAGCTGGCCATCTTTATCACATAGGACTATCTTCATCCCAGTATCTGAATGAGGAGTTAACCCCTTCCTGATTACACAGCTGAGTACCTATAGTATTATGCCATATATTACCACTTCCTGACCACATCTGAATTCTCACAGATTATGCCATTATTACACTCACAGTCAGCGTGTCTTATGCTGATACTGCGTTGCCATGGCGATGATAGGAACTCTAACTCCGCTGGCTGGGGATGTTTCTAATGCCCGAATGGGTGACAAGGCGTGCTTTAATTAGCCAACGCGATTTGTTTATACGTCGCCCTGGCAACTGACAAGGTCTAATGACATCCGTATGCATTGGACTTGTTCCAGCCTTGTTTAATGATGTAAATTTTTTGCGGTTATCTCTGCAGCGAATCAGATCATCGTTATGTGTTTGCATTTGACACATTAAAGGTGGTTGATATTTCTCTTGGTGCCTGCTTGTTCTTGGTGCTCATATGAGATCCACACCGGGTCCTGATAAACAAGATTGCGCATATATATATATATATATATATATATATATATATATATATATATATATATATATATATATATATATATATATATATATATATAAATACAAATACAAAATTTGGTTTTTTAGCACACCTTACAAAAAGTTTAAATCAACATCTGGGAGTGCTGCCAATAGGACCCAGTAATTACACAAACAAAGAGGTATCAGCGCACATCCATTTTCAAAAGCACAACATTTTTTACTGCTGCAAAAAATTGCCTGCATATACATCAAGAGACAACTATCTTTTTTTAAAAAATATTGGGAACTTAGTCACACAATATGGCCATATTCTGCTTAGCCAGCCACCGCTTACAAGGTGCCCCAATTCGACTGGTCCTATTCTAAATCGTTTTGCCACAGAGGGCTGAAACATTCCTGCTTTTACTCTCCATAATAGAATGAGACTCCCTGGCTTTTTATTCACAACTCTTTAACACTGTAATGAGCACACCTGAACTTGGGCGGGGTGCTTAAACCAATGGGAGATGGTCAGTCTCCCTGGTAATTTTAAATACAAATACAAAATTTGGTTTTTTAGCACACCTTACAAAAAGTTTAAATCAACATCTGGGAGTGCTGCCAATAGGACCCAGTAATTACACAAACAAAGAGGTATCAGCGCACATCCATTTTCAAAAGCACAACATTTTTTACTGCTGCAAAAAATTGCCTGCATATACATCAAGAGACAACTATCTTTTTTTAAAAAATATTGGGAACTTAGTCACACAATATGGCCATATTCTGCTTAGCCAGCCACCGCTTACAAGGTGCCCCAATTCGACTGGTCCTATTCTAAATCGTTTTGCCACAGAGGGCTGAAACATTCCTGCTTTTACTCTCCATAATAGAATGAGACTCCCTGGCTTTTTATTCACAACTCTTTAACACTGTAATGAGCACACCTGAACTTGGGCGGGGTGCTTAAACCAATGGGAGATGGTCAGTCTCCCTGGTAATTTTAAATACAAATACAAAATTTGGTTTTTTAGCACACCTTACAAAAAGTTTAAATCAACATCTGGGAGTGCTGCCAATAGGACCCAGTAATTACACAAACAAAGAGGTATCAGCGCACATCCATTTTCAAAAGCACAACATTTTTTACTGCTGCAAAAAATTGCCTGCATATACATCAAGAGACAACTATCTTTTTTTAAAAAATATTGGGAACTTAGTCACACAATATGGCCATATTCTGCTTAGCCAGCCACCGCTTACAAGGTGCCCCAATTCGACTGGTCCTATTCTAAATCGTTTTGCCACAGAGGGCTGAAACATTCCTGCTTTTACTCTCCATAATAGAATGAGACTCCCTGGCTTTTTATTCACAACTCTTTAACACTGTAATGAGCACACCTGAACTTGGGCGGGGTGCTTAAACCAATGGGAGATGGTCAGTCTCCCTGGTAATTTTAAATACAAATACAAAATTTGGTTTTTTAGCACACCTTACAAAAAGTTTAAATCAACATCTGGGAGTGCTGCCAATAGGACCCAGTAATTACACAAACAAAGAGGTATCAGCGCACATCCATTTTCAAAAGCACAACATTTTTTACTGCTGCAAAAAATTGCCTGCATATACATCAAGAGACAACTATCTTTTTTTAAAAAATATTGGGAACTTAGTCACACAATATGGCCATATTCTGCTTAGCCAGCCACCGCTTACAAGGTGCCCCAATTCGACTGGTCCTATTCTAAATCGTTTTGCCACAGAGGGCTGAAACATTCCTGCTTTTACTCTCCATAATAGAATGAGACTCCCTGGCTTTTTATTCACAACTCTTTAACACTGTAATGAGCACACCTGAACTTGGGCGGGGTGCTTAAACCAATGGGAGATGGTCAGTCTCCCTGGTAATTTTAAATACAAATACAAAATTTGGTTTTTTAGCACACCTTACAAAAAGTTTAAATCAACATCTGGGAGTGCTGCCAATAGGACCCAGTAATTACACAAACAAAGAGGTATCAGCGCACATCCATTTTCAAAAGCACAACATTTTTTACTGCTGCAAAAAATTGCCTGCATATACATCAAGAGACAACTATCTTTTTTTAAAAAATATTGGGAACTTAGTCACACAATATGGCCATATTCTGCTTAGCCAGCCACCGCTTACAAGGTGCCCCAATTCGACTGGTCCTATTCTAAATCGTTTTGCCACAGAGGGCTGAAACATTCCTGCTTTTACTCTCCATAATAGAATGAGACTCCCTGGCTTTTTATTCACAACTCTTTAACACTGTAATGAGCACACCTGAACTTGGGCGGGGTGCTTAAACCAATGGGAGATGGTCAGTCTCCCTGGTAATTTTAAATACAAATACAAAATTTGGTTTTTTAGCACACCTTACAAAAAGTTTAAATCAACATCTGGGAGTGCTGCCAATAGGACCCAGTAATTACACAAACAAAGAGGTATCAGCGCACATCCATTTTCAAAAGCACAACATTTTTTACTGCTGCAAAAAATTGCCTGCATATACATCAAGAGGCAACTATCTTTTTTTAAAAAATATTGGGAACTTAGTCACACAATATGGCCATATTCTGCTTAGCCAGCCACTGCTTACAAGGTGCCCCAATTCGACTGGTCCTATTCTAAATCGTTTTGCCACAGAGGGCTGAAACATTCCTGCTTTTACTCTCCATAATAGAATGAGAATCCCTGGCTTTTTATTCACAACTCTTTAACACTGTAATGAGCACACCTGAACTTGGGCGGGGTGCTTAAACCAATGGGAGATGGTCAGTCTCCCTGGTAATTTTAAATACAAATACAAAATTTGGTTTTTTAGCACACCTTACAAAAAGTTTAAATCAACATCTGGGAGTGCTGCCAATAGGACCCAGTAATTACACAAACAAAGAGGTATCAGCGCACATCCATTTTCAAAAGCACAACATTTTTTACTGCTGCAAAAAATTGCCTGCATATACATCAAGAGACAACTATCTTTTTTTAAAAAATATTGGGAACTTAGTCACACAATATGGCCATATTCTGCTTAGCCAGCCACCGCTTACAAGGTGCCCCAATTCGACTGGTCCTATTCTAAATCGTTTTGCCACAGAGGGCTGAAACATTCCTGCTTTTACTCTCCATAATAGAATGAGACTCCCTGGCTTTTTATTCACAACTCTTTAACACTGTAATGAGCACACCTGAACTTGGGCGGGGTGCTTAAACCAATGGGAGATGGTCAGTCTCCCTGGTAATTTTAAATACAAATACAAAATTTGTTTTTTTAGCACACCTTACAAAAAGTTTAAATCAACATCTGGGAGTGCTGCCAATAGGACCCAGTAATTACACAAACAAAGAGGTATCAGCGCACATCCATTTTCAAAAGCACAACATTTTTTACTGCTGCAAAAAATTGCCTGCATATACATCAAGAGACAACTATCTTTTTTTAAAAAATATTGGGAACTTAGTCACACAATATGGCCATATTCTGCTTAGCCAGCCACCGCTTACAAGGTGCCCCAATTCGACTGGTCCTATTCTAAATCGTTTTGCCACAGAGGGCTGAAACATTCCTGCTTTTACTCTCCATAATAGAATGAGACTCCCTGGCTTTTTATTCACAACTCTTTAACACTGTAATGAGCACACCTGAACTTGGGCGGGGTGCTTAAACCAATGGGAGATGGTCAGTCTCCCTGGTAATTTTAAATACAAATACAAAATTTGGTTTTTTAGCACACCTTACAAAAAGTTTAAATCAACATCTGGGAGTGCTGCCAATAGGACCCAGTAATTACACAAACAAAGAGGTATCAGCGCACATCCATTTTCAAAAGCACAACATTTTTTACTGCTGCAAAAAATTGCCTGCATATACATCAAGAGACAACTATCTTTTTTTAAAAAATATTGGGAACTTAGTCACACAATATGGCCATATTCTGCTTAGCCAGCCACCGCTTACAAGGTGCCCCAATTCGACTGGTCCTATTCTAAATCGTTTTGCCACAGAGGGCTGAAACATTCCTGCTTTTACTCTCCATAATAGAATGAGACTCCCTGGCTTTTTATTCACAACTCTTTAACACTGTAATGAGCACACCTGAACTTGGGCGGGGTGCTTAAACCAATGGGAGATGGTCAGTCTCCCTGGTAATTTTAAATACAAATACAAAATTTGGTTTTTTAGCACACCTTACAAAAAGTTTAAATCAACATCTGGGAGTGCTGCCAATAGGACCCAGTAATTACACAAACAAAGAGGTATCAGCGCACATCCATTTTCAAAAGCACAACATTTTTTACTGCTGCAAAAAATTGCCTGCATATACATCAAGAGACAACTATCTTTTTTTAAAAAATATTGGGAACTTAGTCACACAATATGGCCATATTCTGCTTAGCCAGCCACCGCTTACAAGGTGCCCCAATTCGACTGGTCCTATTCTAAATCGTTTTGCCACAGAGGGCTGAAACATTCCTGCTTTTACTCTCCATAATAGAATGAGACTCCCTGGCTTTTTATTCACAACTCTTTAACACTGTAATGAGCACACCTGAACTTGGGCGGGGTGCTTAAACCAATGGGAGATGGTCAGTCTCCCTGGTAATTTTAAATACAAATACAAAATTTGGTTTTTTAGCACACCTTACAAAAAGTTTAAATCAACATCTGGGAGTGCTGCCAATAGGACCCAGTAATTACACAAACAAAGAGGTATCAGCGCACATCCATTTTCAAAAGCACAACATTTTTTACTGCTGCAAAATAATTATTAGGCAAGTTGTATTTTTGAGGATTAATTTTATTATTGAACAACAACTATGTTCTCAATGAACCCAAAAAAACTCCTTAATATCAAAGCTGAATAGTTTTGTAAGTAGTTTTTAGTTTGTTTTTAGTTATAGCTATTTTAGGGGGATATCTGTGTGTGCAGGTGACTATTACTGTGCATAATTATTAGGCAAATTAACAAAAAAAAAATATACCCATTTCAATTATTTATTTTTACCAGTGAAACCATTATAACATCTCAACATTCACAAATATACATTTCTGACATTCAAGAACAAAACAAAAGCAAATCAGTGACCAATATAGCCACCTTTCTTTGCAAGGACACTCAAAAGCCTGCCATCCATGGATTCTGTCAGTGTTTTGATCTGTTCACCATCAACATTGTGTGCAGCAGCAACCACAGCCTCCCAGACACTGTTCAGAGAGGTGTACTGTTTTCCCTCCTTGTAAATCTCACATTTGATGATGGACCACAGGTTCTCAATGGGGTTCAGATCAGGTGAACAAGGAGGCCATGTCATTAGATTTTCTTCTTTTATACCCTTTCTTGCCAGCCATGCTGTGGAGTACTTGGACGCGTGTGATGGAGCATTGTCCTGCATGAAAATCATGTTTTTCTTGAAGGATGCAGACTTCTTCCTGTACCACTGCTTGAAGAAGGAGTCTTCCAGAAACTGGCAGTAGGACTGGGAGTTGAGCTTGACTCCATCCTCAACCCGAAAAGGCCCCACAAGCTCATCTTTGATGATACCAGCCCAAACCAGTACTCCACCTCCACCTTGCTGGCGTCTGAGTCGGACTGGAGCTCTCTGCCCTTTACCAATCCAGCCACGGGCCCATCCATCTGGCCCATCAAGACTCACTCTCATTTCATCAGTCCATAAAACCTTAGAAAAATCAGTCTTGAGATATTTCTTGGCCCAGTCTTGACGTTTCAGCTTGTGTGTCTTGTTCAGTGGTGGTCGTCTTTCAGCCTTTCTTACCTTGGCCATGTCTCTGAGTATTGCACACCTTGTGCTTTTGGGCACTTCAGTGATGTTGCAGCTCTGAAATATGGCCAAACTGGTGGCAAGTGGCATCTTGGCAGCTGCACTCTTGACTTTTCTCAGTTCATGGGCAGTTATTTTGCACCTTGGTTTTTCCACACGCTTCTTGCGACCCTGTTGACTATTTTGAATGAAACGCTTAATTGTTCGATGATCACGCTTCAGAAGCTTTGCAATTTTAAGAGTGCTGCATCCCTCTGCAAGATATCTCCCTATTTTTGACTTTTCTGAGCCTGCCAAGTCCTTCTTTTGACCCATTTTGCCAAAGGAAAGGAAGTTGCCTAATAATTATGCACACCTGATATAGGGTGTTGATGTCATTAGACCACACCCCTTCTCATTACAGAGATGCACATCACCTAATATGCTTAATTGGTAGTAGGCTTTAGAGCCTATACAGCTTGGAGTAAGACAACATGCATAAAGAGGATGATGTGGTCAAAATACTCATTTGCCTAATAATTCTGCACTCCCTGTATATATATATATATATATATATATATATATATATATATATATATATACGAAAGTTCATAGGGATTTGCACTCTCACCTCTTAAGATACAAGCCAGGGTGTCAGGAGCAGCAATATCCAATCCCAAGTAATAGATCCGCACTCACTGGACTTTCAAAAAACAATAGTTTATTGTGTACAGCTACGTTTTGGGGAGCCAACTGTCCCCTTCATCAGACCAAACAAAGTGAACAAAACTATTATTTTGTGTCTCCATGGATACTGCAATTGTGTCACTTCCTGGTTGTGGAGCCACTGGCTATTTAAACACTGCTTTTTGTTCACTTTGTTTGGTCTGATGAAGGGGACAGTTGGCTCCCCGAAACGTCACTGTACACAATAAACTATTGTTTTTTTAAAGTCCAGCGAGTGTGGATCTATTACTTGGAAATATATATATATAAATATATATATATATATATATATATATATATATATATATATATATATATATATATATATATATATATATATATATATATATATATATATATATATATATATAAATATATATATATATATATATATATATGTACATATGTATTAATAATTGTATATACTGTATGTCTCTAAATACATAAATACACATATAAATACATATGTACACACGTATAAACACACACACATATATATATATATTTATATATAAATACATATACTGTATATATATATATATATGTATATATGTATATATACATACATATCCATATTTAGACATGCATATGTATGTATCTCTATGTTAAAGCCATTTGCCTGCCTCATATCTTTGAGCACTTATAACTTTTTTGTGAATTGTTTTTAAATAATTGTATGAGATAGTGTAACTGTACTTTTGTAATGTATTTTTGATGTGTTTTTCGTTTTGCAAAATAGTTAACCAGAGATCTGAGGATGCTCTAACCTGATGTGCGTTAACTTCAATTGCGCTCAAGCGATCGCGTTTACTTTCAACTTTCGAATGCTACATCCGATGCATGCAAACACCCACAACCAACCCCTTTTCACTTGCACATACCAGTTAGCGTTTCTCTCGTAATCTGGCCCTTAATTAGTTGTTAGATAACATGAATTTTAAAGTATTTTTTTCTTAATAATTTAAATTAAAAAATATGTTAATATTGTATGTGCAAATATGTAAAAAAAAAATCTGGTAGTGCACACATCATACTTGGAGAAATTAATATATAGATGGGGTGGTTCTTAGTATCTGACATATAATTTTGAAGGTACTCATAGAAAAACATAACATCCAAGTAGAAAGGAATCTATGCCAGATTCTTTAAATAATTGTTAAATAAATTATTACTAAGTAACTTAGCTGATCTAGTGCTAAACCACCATAAGGGAATAGAAGAGGGCAGGCTCCAATGGGGCTGTGTTGGCCCTTGTCAACTCCCTCCAAGGACTGTGCTGCACTCTTTCACCTTGTCAGATGGTGCCAATGGGGCTGTGTTTTCTTTGGAGCAATTTGTTTTACTACAGCAAATAATCGACTGACAGTTGACTTATTCTGGAAGGGAATCAGGACATTTTATGCAACTCACAAGGCTAACTACAGTCCTAATAGTTATAAATAATGACTTATTTTTCAATTGTTAAAAGACTATTAAATACAGTAGAACTACATAATCAAAAATGTATAATGAAAGACAATACAATAAGCCTTACTGTCATTTTCAAATAGCATTATTATAAAGCACACATTTCCATGTTGATTCCATTTTCCTTTCCGCAATAGCATATGACAGCAGTCGCCAAACAAAAATGGATATAAGTATACAGTGCAAACTTCTTGCACATGCTCATGCCAGCGCCTCAGAAATTGTGCATGTTTAAAAAATTGTGCTTATTTTGATAAAGAAATTCAATAAAAAATAAAAAAGACAATTGCAAGTTCTGTATGAAATATGACACTAATTGTAATTTTATTTTCCCTTGAAATAGAAATAGGGACAATTGTGTAGGTTGCCTTTACTTCATAATTATGTGTTGATGTAGTGTGTTATTAATGTTAGGAGAATAATTACTGGAACATTGTTCATAGTTAATATCCATGAAAAGAGGGCCCTATGAAACAATAACTATGAAACAATAATTGGTAATTGAAAGTTGCTTTCATATGCTCATGTAAAATATATCATAATATTGAATATGCAAATGTTTACATATACTTTTCAAATCTGTTACAAAAATGTTGTTGTGAGGCACTGGGACCTCTACATTATCAGTAATCTGATACATTAGATGGATACAGGTAATGTAAATACACAAAGATTTTGCAATATACCTTTGAAGTATTCATGTTTAATGTTGTCTCAAAAATGCCCCCCTAGAATCTTCCCCTGCCCATCAAGAGGTTCATTCTCTCTTCACTCGACAGGATTGTAGGTGACAGGCATGTGCAGCCAGGACCTGAATCAATAACCTGCATCACACTGTGTATTTCTTGTGTGTGAACATGAAACAATGTGAATCTCAGTTTTTGAGGCTGAGATTAAACTGTAATTTTCAACATTGATGGAATTTAATATGCAGGTAATAGCTGAAGGTTGCAGGTGAGATTTTAATGAAGCTAAGAAGTTGAGGGCATGCATGAAAGTAGTGAGCACCTGTGTATAGATCTGGTGTAAATCAGGATTTATGCTAGTAAAGATGAAAGAGGACACATGTATGAGTTCACTTACCCAGAAACCATCCTTCAGGGAATTCTCCTCTCTCAAATCTGTCAAAGAGGTTTGAGTGACATAAGATACATGAGTCATGACAGTGGATCCAAGTCATCTTTAATCATTTTTAAGGAGAGTTGGGTGTGCTACCTCTTGATTATTTCCACATTTTAAAAGGTTTTGAAGTAAAACCTTCCAACATATTTTGTAGAGGCCCTGATTCTATATCTTTGTTGTCAAGGGGCACCCATTATCTCCTGCTCTTTCATGCTAGACAGCAGCTCTTACCAACTAACCACGCCCCCATGCTCTCCAGGTTGGTCAGTAGCTCTCACCAACTGGTCAGGCCACCTATGTGCCAGTTTCAGCCCCATGCGCTCTTGCCTAATTAGCACCTCTTACTAACTGACCAGGCCATTCATCCTATTTCTGCTGGTCCAGCATTCATTCCTCATCTCACATTCTTTTTTCTCTCTGCTTTGCATATAATGTGTGTCACTTGCATAGGGTGTGGTACAAAATATATTTTTATCTTTACACATTTATTTATTGCCTCTTTTTGTAATTTATGAGTTTTTCAATTCTTTAGCCTAACTATGCTATATATATATATATATATATATATATATATATATATATATATATATATATATATATATATATATATATATATATATATATATATATATATATATATATATATATATATACCCTTTGTAGTAGTAGTTTTATTGACATAATGACAGTGTCAAGCTTTGTTACCTCCAAAAACAGCTAGGGATGAGGGAGTTTAGCTATTGAACAAAAAGCAGAAAAAAATGTGTTAAAGCATTCAAATACATTTCACACATCCCTAGTATGTTAATTTATTTCTAGAACATCTTTTAATTACAAGCACTTTACTGTATTTTTAATAACATAGCTTATTATGGGAGGCATCTTATAACTTGCAGGGACAAACTCTTTTGTATAGAGAATTCCCACACAAAAGCCCCTGGCATCATTTTGAACCATTTGAATTTTAGATAATCAGGCTCCCTGTCTTTTCAACCTCCCGATATCCACCCCATTCCATCTCTTTGAGAGAACTTCAGAATTTAAAATAAAATGACAAAATAACACACATCAGCAATCTGTAAAATTATTACAAATTATTATTCTCAAATTATAACATATAAATAATTTCAGAGATGGTAAACTGTCAAAAATAGTAGATTTATGTAGTCATGACCTGCCTTACCAACATGTAAAACATATTGATTACATTTATATAACCTTATTAGCACATTGAAGTGTTATAATTTTGATCCTGTTATGCCTTCCTAAGCAAAGACTTAATTCTAAAGATTAGATTCAAGAAACTAAAAAAAAATAATTACACCATGCAAAGCATTTTGAAAATGTTGTAATTTAATAAATTATGTCAATAACAAAGGTTATGTGGATGTTCTTACAATAACTCCTAATTAATTATTAATAATATCAGATTCCCCCTATTACCAAGTCATGCAGTTAATTGTATTTGCTTTGTGTGTACTTATAGTTAAATAAACAATTATTCTATTAAAGCTTTTCCTCTTTAACCTCTTAACAAAATTAAACAACCATTTGCTCCTAGAATAATCGTCTTAGATAAAATAAATATTAGGAAAGAAACTAAAATTTGTTTGCTTATTTATGTGAATAAGGCCTAGATTTAGAGTTCGGCGGTAGCCGTCAAAACCAGCGTTAGAGGCTCCTAACGCTGGTTTTGGCCGCCCGCTGGTATTTGGAGTCAGTCAGGAAAGGGTCTAACGCTCACTTTTCAGCCGCGACTTTTCCATACCGCAGATCCCCCTACGCCATTTGCGTAGCCTATCTTTTCAATGGGATCTTCCTAACGCTGGTATTTAGAGTCGTTTCTGCAGTGAGCGTTAGAGCTCTAACGACAAAATTCCAGCCGCCTGAAAATAGCAGGAGTTAAGAGCTTTCTGGCTAACGCCGGTTTATAAAGCTCTTAACTACTGTACCCTAAAGTACACTAACACCCATAAACTACCTATGTACCCCTAAACCGAGGTCCCCCCACATCGCCGCCACTCGATTAAAATTTTTAACCCCTAATCTGCCGACCGCCACCTACGTTATCCTTATGTACCCCTAATCTGCTGCCCCTAACCCCGCCGACCCCTATATTATATTTATTAACCCCTAACTTGCCCCACACAACGTCGCCGCAAGCTACTTAAAATAATTAACCCCTAATCTTCCGACCGCAAATCGCCGCCACCTACGTTATCCCTATGTACCCCTAATCTGATACCCCTAACATCGCCGACCCCTATATTATATTTATTAACCCCTAATCTTCCCCCCTCAACGTCGCCGACACCTAACTTCAATTATTAACCCCTAATCTGCCGACCGGAGCTCACCGCTATTCTAATAAATGTATTAACCCCTAAAGCTAAGTCTAACCCTAACACTAACACCCCCCTAAGTTAAATATAAGTTTTATCTAACGAAATTAATTAACTCTTATTAAATAACTTATTCCTATTTAAAGCTAAATACTTACCTGTAAAATAAATCCTAATATAGCTACAATATAAATTATTATTATATTATAGCTATTTTAGGATTAATATTTATTTTACAGGCAACTTTGTAATTATTTTAACCAGGTACAATAGCTATTAAATAGTTAAGAACTATTTAATAGTTACCTAGTTAAAATAATAACAAATTTACCTGTAAAATAAATCCTAACCTAAGATATAATTAAACCTAACACTACCCTATCAATAAAATAATTAAATAAACTACCTACAATTACCTACAATTAACCTAACACTACACTATCAATAAATTAATTAAACACAATTCCTACAAATAAATACAATTAAATAAACTAGCTAAAGTACAAAAAATAAAAAAGAACTAAGTTACAGAAAATAAAAAAATATTTACAAACATAATAAAAATATTACAACAATTTTAAACTAATTACACCTACTCTAAGCCCCCTAATAAAATAACAAAGCCCCCCAAAATAAAAAATTCCCTACCCTATTCTAAATTAAAAAAGTTACAAGCTCTTTTACCTTACCAGCCCTGAACAGGGCCCTTTGCGGGGCATGCCCCAAGAATTTCAGCTCTTTTGCCTGTAAAAAAAAACATACAATACCCCCCCCCCAACATTACAACCCACCACCCACATACCCCTAATCTAACCCAAACCCCCCTTAAATAAACCTAACACTAATCCCCTGAAGATCTTCCTACCTTGTCTTCACCATCCAGGTATCACCGATCCGTCCTGGCTCCAAGATCTTCATCCAACCCAAGCGGGGGTTGGCGATCCATAATCCGGTGCTCCAAAGTCTTCCTCCTATCCGGCAAGAAGAGGACATCCGGACCGGCAAACATCTTCTCCAAGCGGCATCTTCGATCTTCTTCCATCCGGTGCGGAGCGGGTCCATCTTGAAGCAGGCGACGCGGATCCATCCTCTTCTTCCGATGTCTCCCGACTAATGACGGTTCCTTTAAGGGACGTCATCCAAGATGGCGTCCCTCGAATTCCGATTGGCTGATAGGATTCTATCAGCCAATCGGAATTAAGGTAGGAATTTTCTGATTGGCTGATGGAATCAGCCAATCAGAATCAAGTTCAATCCGATTGGCCGATCCCATCAGCCAATCAGATTGAGCTCGCATTCTATTGGCTGATCGGAACAGCCAATAGAATGCGAGCTCAATCTGATTGGCTGATTGGATCGGCCAATCGGATTGAACTTGATTCTGATTGGCTGATTCCATCAGCCAATCAGAAAATTCCTACCTTAATTCCGATTGGCTGATAGAATCCTATCAGCCAATCGGAATTCGAGGGACGCCATCTTGGATGACGTCCCTTAAAGGAACCGTCATTAGTCGGGAGACATCGGAAGAAGAGGATGGATCCGCGTCGCCTGCTTCAAGATGGACCCGCTCCGCACCGGATGGAAGAATATCGAAGATGCCGCTTGGAGAAGATGTTTGCCGGTCCGGATGTCCTCTTCTTGCCGGATAGGAGGAAGACTTTGGAGCACCGGATTATGGATCGCCAACCCCCGCTTGGGTTGGATGAAGATCTTGGAGCCAGGACGGATCGGTGATACCTGGATGGTGAAGACAAGGTAGGAAGATCTTCAGGGGATTAGTGTTAGGTTTATTTAAGGGGGGTTTGGGTTAGATTAGGGGTATGTGGGTGGTGGGTTGTAATGTTGGGGGGGGGTATTGTATGTTTTTTTTTACAGGCAAAAGAGCTGAAATTCTTGGGGCATGCCCCGCAAAGGGCCCTGTTCAGGGCTGGTAAGGTAAAAGAGCTTGTAACTTTTTTAATTTAGAATAGGGTAGGGAATTTTTTATTTTGGGGGGCTTTGTTATTTTATTAGGGGGCTTAGAGTAGGTGTAATTAGTTTAAAATTGTTGTAATATTTTTATTATGTTTGTAAATATTTTTTTATTTTCTGTAACTTAGTTCTTTTTTATTTTTTGTACTTTAGCTAGTTTATTTAATTGTATTTATTTGTAGGAATTGTGTTTTAATTAATTTATTGATAGTGTAGTGTTAGGTTAATTGTAGGTAATTGTAGGTAGTTTATTTAATTATTTTATTGATAGGGTAGTGTTAGGTTTAATTATATCTTAGGTTAGGATTTATTTTACAGGTAAATTTGTTATTATTTTAACTAGGTAACTATTAAATAGTTCTTAACTATTTAATAGCTATTGTACTTGGTTAAAATAATTACAAAGTTGCCTGTAAAATAAATATTAATCCTAAAATAGCTATAATATAATTATAATTTATATTGTAGCTATATTAGGATTTATTTTACAGGTAAGTATTTAGCTTTAAATAGGAATCATTTATTTAATAAGAGTTAATTTATTTCGTTAGATAAAAATTATATTTAACTTAGGGGGGTGTTAGTGTTAGGGTTAGACTTAGCTTTAGGGGTTAATACATTTATTAGAATAGCGGTGAGCTCCGATCGGAAGTTTAGGGGTTAATAATTGAAGGTAGGTGTCGGCGATGTTAGGGAGGGCAGATTAGGGGTTAATACTATTTATGATAGGGTTAGTGAGGCGGATTAGGGGTTAATAACTTTATTATAGTAGCGCTCAGGTCCGCTCGGCAGATTAGGGGTTAATAAGTGTAGGTAGGTGTCGGCGACGTTGTGGGGGGCAGATTAGGGGTTAATAAATATAACATAGGGGTCGGCGATGTTAGGGCAGCAGATTAGGGGTACATAGGGATAACGTAGGTTGCGGCGGTTTACGGAGCGGCAGATTAGGGGTTAAAAATAATATACAGGAGTCAGCGATAGCGGGGGCGGCAGAATAGGGGTTAATAAGTGTAAGGTTAGGGGTGTTTAGACTCGGGGTACATGTTAGAGTGTTAGGTGCAGACGTAGGAAGTGTTTCCCCATAGGAAACAATGGGGCTGCGTTAGGAGCTGAACGCTGCTTTTTTGCAGGTGTTAGGTTTTTTTTCAGCTCAAACAGCCCCATTGTTTCCTATGGGGGAATCGTGCACGAGCACGTTTTTGAGGCCGGCCGCGTCCGTAAGCAACTCTGGTATCGAGAGTTGCATTTGCGGTAAAAATGCTCTACGATCCTTTTTTGGAGCCTAACGCAGCATTTGTTTTAACTCTCGATACCAGAGTTAAATTTATGGTGCGGCCAGAAAAAAACCCGCGGAGCGTTAACAGCCCTTTTACCGCTGAACTCTAAATCTAGGCCTAAGTGTGATAATGACAATGTACAGTTATAAAATAAAGTTTTAAACAAGTATTTTCATATTCTCTTTGACATAAACTGTTCTTTTGCTCAGGAATTGCTCATAGACTATTGCCTTCAACTTACTATTTTAATGTCAACATTATTTTTTGCTAATAACTAAAGTTTACCTATTGACTAAAGCTTTTTTTTGGAGATTCAACTATAGGGACATTCACAATCCTTCAGAAAACGTATCAAATTATTTAGCTTCCAAAAAAATTCAAAAGATTTGTTCAATATTATGAAAATTTAAATTTAGTGTATTACAGGTGCATATTTTCTTTATAATTTAGAAGTGATAGAAGCCAAATGTCACAGTTTATTATGAGAATGGCAGGGATCGCCCTCAGTTTTTAAAGCTTGTTTAATTATCTAATTATTCAATATTTAATTAAAATATTATTATTTTTATTTAAATAATACAATTAGGTAAAGTATAAATGAGTTATTAAAAATCAATTTCTCCTTCAATAATATTTTTTTCAAAAATAGTTTCTACCATAAATAAAATATTGAGCATACTTTCTCATTGGAAAATAGAACTATTTATATTTACTTGGTCTGGTAAATCTTTCTTGCAATTATGGTAAATATTCTATAGTTCAAGCATTTTCTTCCCAGGTTTTGTAACTTTCAGATTTTCCATTTTTTTAAGTTTTAAGTATGTTTCATATGCTGGGAATTGTGGGCTGACTAGTAATGCTAAATATTAAGTCACTTGACAACAGTGGTGTTAAGATTTACAAACTGTTTTTGTATCGCTGGACCCTGTTAAAATAAGTGTGCTAGTTGGTAAGTCCATAGTAAAATAGATTTACTAAAAAAGGTATAGCATGGCTGACATTGCTCTACTGCTCCTGTTACTTTCAATGAATATAACATGAATTTTTCCTGGCCCAAATGGGGCAAAATACCCCCCATTAAAATAAAGTATTACACTCAGATATATAGATATGTAATAAAAAATCTAACTTTTATATAAAAAACATGTTTCAAAAGGGTTAAAAAGGGATGTGGTATATTACAAGGTGTTTGAATGGAAAAGGATCCAAAGTGTGTGCATATATATATATATATATATATATATATATATATATATATATATATATATATATATATATATATATATATATATATATATATATATATATATATATATATATATATATATATATATATATATATATATTAAATGTTCAATCTACAGCACTACCCTCCAAAACCCATCCGCCTGGGTGCAAAACTGCAAATCGTATATTCCACTGGACAAATGCAGTCACAGGACCTTGTTAAAAAAAAACCTCAAAGTTTAATGAAACTTTTCGAGGAAAACTTCCCCTTCATCAGCATGCTGATGAAGGGGAAGTTTTCCTCAAAAATGTTTCATTAATATAACTTGGAGTTTTTTTTTAACAAAGTCCTGTGAGTGCATTTGTCCAGTGGAATACATATATACTGTATATATATATATATATATATATATATATATATATGTGTGTATATATATATATATATATATATATATATATATATATATATATATATATATATATATATATATATATATATATATATATAAAAGGAACAGAAGAGGGGAAGGGCACACAGAAGAACTGGATCTGGGTGTAGTATGTTAAATTCCACAGGAACATACAAGCAACATTTTCACTCACTTGTAATGACTTCAAACGTTATGAGGTATGAAAAGAACAAGGTGGCTTATCATAGCCCAGGAAAACTCAGTCAGTAATATACACATCCACAGGTCTGTCCCACCTGTATATTCATCAGTCTAGAAGATTCCTCCTAAAGACACACCTGTCAGGATGCTGAAGTCCTACAAAAGGATATTTACGGCCTTATAACTTGGGGGACTAAAAAATGCAAATGTCAGGGCCATATGTAAGTGGAATGGCCATTAATGGAAGCCAGTATGCCCTCCTCGGGAGACTATTATTGGCAGAAGTTCCTGGCAGGCAGGCTATGCAATCCGTTATATTCACAAAGCTGCAGTTGAATTCATAGGTTGGAATACTAGTGAGTTTCAAAGGGATTGTAGTAATAGTGAACTGAGCATCAACCAAGCAAGTAATTAAATGTTCATTAAAACTGTTTCCCAGGTGTTAATACCTCCAGAAAACTCTGAGCAATATAGTATAAATGTATTCTAGATTCTGAAATCCAGTATATGATTATTTTACGGAAGACTAACCAATGTCAAAATTCAACATTCATTAAGTTAAATTTGTGCTTATCTACAGTAGCAAAGAGCTTCAAATGTCTCATTATTGATTCCCTCTTCCAAGTTCATTAGTTTATTAATAAGCATTAAATTTGAAGTCTTCAACAGTAGTGGTAAAATAAGTACAATATTTTTATTTTATTTAAATTAGTCTCTCCATCCAAAATCGCAAATAATTCTTGTCACTTATTTAAATTTCTATTAATTGCATAGTGATAGATTACGAGTCTTGCGTTAGGGTTAAAAAGCAGCATTGACAGGTCCCAATGCTTCTTTTTAACGCCCGCTGGTATTACGAGTCTGGCAGGTACAGGTGTACCGCTCACTTTTCTTCCGCGACTCGAGCATACCGCAGATCCCCTTAAGTCAATTGCGTATCCTATCTTTTTAATGGGATTTGCCTAACGCTGGTATTACGAGTCTTGGAAGAAGTGAGCGGTAGACCCTCTCCTGTCAAGACTCCTACCGCATTTAAAAGTCAGTAGTTAAGAGTTTTATGGGCTAACGCCGTAACATAAAACTCTTAACTAAAGTGCTACAAAGTATACTAAAACCCATAAACTACCTATTAACCCCTAAACCGAGCCCCCCCCCACATCGGAAACACTTTAATAAATATATTAACCCCTAATCTGCCGAACGGACATCGCCACCACTTTAATAAATATATTAACCCCTAAACCGCCACACTCCCGCCTAGCAAACACTAGTTAAAATTTATTAACCCCTAATCTGCCACCCCCAACGTCGCTGCTACTATATTAAAGGTATTAACCCCTAAACCTAAGTCTAAACCTAACCCTAACCCCCCTAACTTAAATATAATTTTAAATAATCTAAATAAAATTACTACAATTAAATAAATTAATCCTATTTAAAATTAAATACTTACCTATAAAATAAACCCTAAGCTAGCTACAATATAACTAATAGTTACATTGTAGCTATCTTAGGGTTTATATTTAGTTTACAGACAAGTTTGTATTTATTTTAACTCGGTACAATAGTTATTAAATAGTTATTAACTATTTAATAACTACCTAGTTAAAATAAATACAAATATACCTGTAAAATAAATCCTAACCTAAGTTACAATTACACCTAACACTATACTATAATTAAACTAATTACCTAAACTACCTACAATTAATTACAATTAAATTAAATAAACTAAATTACGAAGAAAAAAACAACACTAAATTACATTTTAAAAAAAAGAATTACAAGAATTTTAATCTAATTACACCTAATCGAATCCCCCTAATAAAATAAAAAAGCCCCCCAAAATAATACAATTCCCTACCCTATACTAAATTACAAATAGCCCTTAAAAGGGCCTTTTACGGGGCATTGCCCCAAAGTAATCAGCTCTTTCACCTGTAAAAAAATACAATACCCCCCAACATTAAAACCCACCACCCACAAACCCAACCCTACTCTAAAACCCACCCAATCCCCCCTTAAAAAAACCTAACACTACCCCCCTGAAGATCTCCCTACCTTGAGCCGTCTTCACCCAGCCGGGCACAAGTGGACCTCCAGAGGGGCAGAAGTCTTCATCTGATCCGGGCAGAAGAGGTCCTCCAAGCGGCAGAAGTCTTCATCCAGGCTGCATCTTCTATGTTCATCCATCTGGAGCGGGGCGGGTCCATCTTCACTCCAGCCGACGCAGAGCCATCTTCTTCAAACAACGTCCTAACACTGAATGAAGGTTCCTTTAAATGACGTCATCCAAGATGGCATCCCTTGAATTCCAATTGGCTTATAGGATTCTATCAGCCAATCGGAATTAAGGTAGGAAAAATCCTATTGGCTGATCCAATCATTTTAAGGGCTATTTGTAATTTAGTATAGGTTAGGGAATTTTATTATTTTGTGGGGCTTTCGTATTTTATTAGGGGGATTAGATTAGGTGTAATTATTTTAAAATTCTTGTAAAAAAAAAAAAAATTCTGTAATTTAGTGTTTTTTTTCCGTAATTTAGTTTATTTAATTTAATTGTAATTAATTGTAGGTAGTGATGTCGCAAATAGTTCGCCGGCGAATAGTTCCCGGTGAACATAGCTTGTTTGCACATAGCTTGTTTGCATTTGCCGCTGCGGGTGAACATATGCGATGTTCGATACGCCCCCTATTCATCATCATTGAGTAAACTTTGACCCTGTATCTCACAGTCTGCAGACACATTTCAGCCAATCAGCAGCAGACACTCCCTCCCAGATCCTCCCAGATCCTGGACAGCAGCCATTTTAGATTAATTCTGATCCTGCATTCTTAGTGAGAGGAGGTATAGTGTAGCTGCTGCTGATTTTATAGGGAAATTAATAGCTAGGCTAGTGTATTCAGTGTCCAATACAGTCCTGAAGGACTCATCTGATCTCTGCTGTAAGGACAGCACCCCAAAATGCCCTTTTTAGGGCTAGAACATAATTTTTTTTATTTTTTTGGCCTGTGTAATTTTGACTGTGAAACATCAGTCTGCTAGTGTAATCTAATTGCAGTTGCCTGCCTGCAGTGCCACCACACATATCTGTTGTAACAGTAGTGTAAATTAAAAAAAAAAAAAAACTTTTTTGACTGTGAAACATCAGTCTGCTAGTGCAATCTAATAGCAGTTGCCTGCCTGCCAGCGTGTGTGCCAGGCCCACTTGCCAACTAGTGCCACCACTCATATCTGTTGTAAAAGTAGTGTAAATTATTTTTTAAAAAACTTTTTTGACTGTGAAACATCAGTCTGCTAGTGTAATCTAATTGCAGTTGCCTGCCTGCCAGCATGTGTGCCAGGCCCACTTGCCAACTAGTGCCACCACTTATATTTGTTGTAACAGTAGTGTAAATTATTTTATAAAAAACTTTTTTGACTGTGAAACATCAGTCTGCTAGTGTAATCTAATTGCAGTTGCTTGCCTGCCAGCGTGTGTGCCAGGCCCACTTGCCAACTAGTGCCACCACTCATATCTGTTGTAACAGTAGTGTAAATTAAAAAAAAAACACTTTTTTGACTGTGAAACATCAGTCTGCTAGTGTAATCTAATTGCAGTTGCCTGCCTGCCAGCATGTGTGCCAGGCCCACTCGCCAACTAGTGCCACCACTTATATTTGTTGTAACAGTAGTGTAAATTATTTTATAAAAAACTTTTTTGACTGTGAAACATCAGTCTGCTAGTGTAATCTAATTGCAGTTGCTTGCCTGCCAGCGTGTGTGCCAGGCCCACTTGCCAACCAGTGCCACTACTCATATCTGTTGTAACAGTAGTGTAAATTTAAAAAAGAAACTTTTTTGACTGTGAAACATCAGTCTGCTAGTGTAATCTAATTGCATTTGCCTGCCTGCCAAAGTGTGTGCCAGGCCCACTTGCCAACTAGTGCCACCACTCATATCTGTTGTAACAGTAGTGTAAATTAAAAAAAAAAAAACTTTTTTGACTGTGAAACATCGGTCTGCTAGTGTAATCTAATAGCAGTTGCCTGCCTGCCAGTGTGTGTGCCAGGCCCACTTGCCAACTAGTGCCACCACTCATATCTGTTGTAACAGCAGTGTAAATTAAAAAAAAAACTGTTTTGACTGTGAAACATCAGTCTGCTAGTGTAATCTAATTGCAGTTGCCTGCCTGCCAGCGTGTGTGCCAGGCCCACTTGCTGAGTGCCACCACTCATATCTGTTGTAACAGTAGTGTAATTTTTTTTTAAAAAAAACTTTTTTGACTGTGAAACATCAGTCTGCTAGTGTAATCTAATTGCAGTTGCCTGCCTGCCAGCGTGTGTGCCAGGCCCACTTGCCAACTAGTGCCACCACTCATATCTGTTGTAACAGTAGTGTACATTTTGTAAAAAAAACTTTTTTTACTGTGAAACATCCATCTGCTAGTGTAATCTAATTGCAGTTGCCTACCTGCCAGCGTGTGTGCCAGGCCCACTTGCCAACTAGTGCCACTACTCATATCTGTTGTAACAGTAGTGTAAATTTTGTAAAAAAAAACTTTTTTGACTGTGAAACATCAGTCTGCTAGAGTAATCTAATAGCAGTTGCCTGCCTGCCAGCGTGTGTGCCATGCCCACTTGCCAACTAGTGCCACCACTCATATCTCTTGTAACAGTAGTGTAATTTTTTTTTTAAAAAACTTTTTTGACTGTGAAACATCAGTCTGCTAGTGTAATCTAATTGCAGTTGCCTGAATGCCAGCGTGTGTGCCAGGCCCACTTGCTAAGTGCCACCACTCATATCTGTTGTAACAGTAGTGTAAATCTTTAAAAAAAAAACTTTTTTGACTGTGAAACATCAGTCTGCTAGTGTAATCTAATTGCAGTTGCCTGCCTGCCAGCGTGTGTGCCAGGCCCACTTGCCAACTAGTGCCACCACTCATATCTGTTGTAACAGTAGTGTAAATTTAAAAAAAAAAAAAACTTTTTTGACTGTGAAACATCAGTCAGCTAGTGTAATTCTAATTGCATTTGCCTGCCTGCCAACGTATGTGCCCGGCCCACTTGCCCAGTGCCACCACTCATATCTGGTGTAACAGTAGTGTAAATAATTAAAAAAAAAAACTTTTTTGATTGTGAAACATCAGTCTGGTTGTGTAATCTAATTGCAGTTGCCTGCCTGCCAGCATGTGTGCCAGGCTCACAGTGTATACTGTGCCCACTTGCCCAGTGGCACCACTCATATCTTGTTTAATTGTAGTGTAAGTGTACATTTAAAAAAATAAAAACTTTTTTGACTGTCAAACATCAGTCTGCTTTTTTGTGTCAGGCTCACAGCGTATACTGTGCCCACTTGCCCAGTGCCACCACTCATATCTTGTTTAATAGTAGTGTAAGTGTACATTTAAAAAAAAAATGACAGGCAGAGGCAGGCCACCTCGCAGGTGCCGTCGTGGTCGTGGTGCTGTGATTCCCTTAGGCCATAGAATAATGCCCAGTGTTTTCAATGGCCACGTCCCATGAACTCGAAAAGTTCTGAGGAGGACATAGTTGACTCCCAATCTTCTATAGCTTCCACTCCGAACCTTGACGCACCATCCTCCTCCAGCTTATCTTCGGGCACCTCTCAAGTTACCACCACTCGCCCGCCTGCAACCACCACCAACACAAGCACCACAGCCGCTTCACTTGATGAGGAGGAGTCAGAGGAGTTTTTTACACATCAATTGGAAGAAATGAGTGATGCGCAACCATCATTGACAGAGGATGTAGATAACAGTGATATGTCTCAGTCAGGCAGCATTACAGACATGGACGTACGTGTGATGATGATGATGTTGTACCCGCTGCTTCCTTTGTTGATTTGTCAGATACAAGTGAAGTGGTTGATGATGACGATGCGTCCGTGGATGTCACGTGGGTGCCCGCTAGAAGAGAAGAAGAACAGGGGGAATGTTCAGATGGGGAGACAGAGAGGAGGAGGAGGAGACGAGTTGGAAGCAGGGGGAGGTCGTCGCAAGGAGCTAGTGGCACAGTCAGACAGCATGCATCGGCACCCAGGGTCAGCCAGACAGCACGCCAATAAATGCATGCTGTTGCCACCACCAGAATGCCGTCATCGCAGAGCTCAGCAGTGTGGCATTTTTTTTTGTGTGTCTGCCTCTGACAACAGCGATGCCATTTGCAACCTGTGCCAAAAGAAACTGAGTCGTGGGAAGTGCAACACCCACCTAGGTACAACTGCTTTGCGAAGGCACATGATCGCACATCATAAACACCTATGGGATCAAAACATGAGTAGAAGCAGCACACAAACTCAAAGCTGCCATCCTCCTCCTGGTCCAGCATCTTCAGCCACATCAACCACTGCTGTCCTCCTTGCCCCTCTCAACCATCCGCCACTCCGTCTCTCTTCTGGAGCAGTTCCTGCTCATCTGCCCACAGTCAGGTGTCTGTCAATGACATGTTTGAGCGTTAGAAGCCAATGTCACAAAGTCACCCCTTTGCCCGGCATCTGACAGCTGGCTTGTCTGAACTCTTAGCCCGCCAGCTCTTACCATACAAGCTGGTGGAGTCTGAGACGTTCAAAAAATTTGTAGCTATTGGGACACCGCAGTGGAAGGTACCCGGCCGAAATTTCTTTTCACAAAAGGCAATCCCCAACCTGTACTCGATTGTGCGAAAGGAAGTAATGGCATGTCTGGCACACAGTGTTGGGTCAAGGGTCCATATGACCACTGATAGCTGGTCTGCAAAGCATGGTCAGGGCAGGTATATCACCTACACTGCGCATTGGGTAAACCTGCTGACGGCTGCCAAGCATGGAATGCATGGCTCTGCAGAGGAGGAGTTGGTGACACCGCCACGACTCTCAGGCAGGCCTGCTGCCACCTCCTCTATTCCTCCTACTCCATCCTCTTCCATAACCTCCTCGGCTGAGTCCTCTTCTGCTGTTGCGTCTTGCTCCACATCAACAGCACCCCCCAGCTCCGCAGGTACTATTCCACATCCCGGATACGGCAGTGTCACGCCGTCTTGGGGTTGACTTGCCTGAAAGCAGAGAGTCACACGGGACCAGCACTCCTGTCCGTCCTGAACGCACAGGTGGAACAGTGGCTGACTCCACACCAACTGGAGATCGGCAAAGTGGTTTCTGACAACGGAAGTAATTTGGTGGCGGCATTGAAATTGGGCAAGTTTACACATGTGCCGTGCAACGCTTTGTGCATAAGTACCCAGGCTTACAGGACGTCCTGAAGCAGGCCAGGAAGGTGTGTGGCCATTTCAGGCTTTCCTACAAGGCCATGGTGCACTTTTCTGATATCCAGCTGCGAAACAACATGCCAGTGAGGCGCTTGATTTGCGACAGCCCGACACATTGGAATTCAACTCTCCTTATGTTCCACCGCTTGCTCCAACAAGAAAAAAACATTAACGAGTATTTGTATGACTGGGGTGCTAGGACAGCCTCTGCGGAGCTGGGAATTTTTTTGCAATGTTACTGGGCGCTCATGCGCAATGCCTGTAGGCTCATGTGTCCTTTTGAGGAGGTGACAAACCTAGTCAGTCGCACCGAAGGCACCATCAGCGACATCATACCATTTGTTTTCTTCCTGGAACATGCCCTGCGAAGAGTGCTGGATCAGGCCGTAGATGAGCGTGAAGAGGAAGAGTTGTGGTCACCATCACCACCAGAAATAGCTTTATCAGCATCGCTTGCTGGACCTGCGGCAATGCTGGAAGAGGATTGTAAGGAAGAGGAGTCAAAGGAGGAATGTGGCTTTGAGGATGAGGAGGAAGACCAATCACAACAGGCATCCCAGGGTGCTCGTTGTCACCTATCTGGTACCTGTGGTGTTGTACGTGGCTGGGGGGAAGAAGATACCTTCAGTGACATCACTGAGGACGAGGAACGGGAAATGAGTAGCTCAGCATCCAACCTTTTGCAAATGGGGTCTTTCATGCTGTCGGGCCTGTTGAGGGACCCTTGTATAAAAAAGCTGAAGGAGAATGACCTGTACTGGGTGTCCACGCTACTAGACCCCTGGTATAAGCATAAAGTGCCATAAATGTTACCGAATTACAACAAGTCAGAAAGGATGCAGCATTTCCAAAATAAATTAAAAAGTATGCTTTACACAGCGTATAAGGGTGATGTCACAGCACAACATGAATCTAACAGGGGAAGAGCTGAAAGCAATCCTCCGACTCCCACGATCACGCCGGCAAGGACAGGACGCTTTACAGACGTGTTGTTGATGGAGGACATGCAGAACTTTTTAACTCCTATGCATCGCCACAGCCCTTCACGGTCCACCCTCAGAGAACGACTCGACTGACAGGTAGCAGACTACCTTGCCTTAACTGCAGATCTCGACACTCTGAGGAGCGAAGAACCCCGTGACTACTTGGTGTGCAGGCTTGACCTGTGGCCTGAGCTATCCCAATTTGCAATAGAACTTCTGGCCTGCCCCGCTTCAAGTGTCCTGTCAGAAAGGACCTTCAGTGCAGCAGGAGGTATTGTCACTGAGAAGAGAAGTCGCCTAGGTCAAAAAAGTCTAGATTACCTCACCTTTATTAAGATGAATGAGGGATGGATCCCGAAGTGACTGACATTGGGCGATACATTCAACTAAAAAAGGCCTGATGAGATGAGCTGCCTTGGGCTAAAATGGTTCACACGCTGCTGTATTTTATCTTCAAATGCCGGATGACTTGCGTGACTTATCCGGCACCAACTAGGGTTCAAGCCGCAATGTTTTAGGGCACTTTCTGCCTGGGAAACAAACAACAATTTTTCTGGCTGCTGCTACAGCAGCGGCTGCAACAATACCTAATTTTTCAGGCATGTGTACATGCCAAATTTTTCTCGCCTCTGGTGCTGCACTGTGGCTTCAAAAACAAAAACAAAAAAAAGACACTTAACAGGATTAAACTGATAGGAATAGTACTACTTAACACACCACTCCTATCTGGTGGCACATTAGATTGCACGCGCAGTGCCCCAAATTTGAAGTAGGAGGACCGACCAAGCATCTTTTTCCATCTTTTTCTTTGCACAAAAGGCAATACCCAACCTGTACTCGATTGTGCAAAAGGAAGTAACCTTACCATGGGTCTCAGACTGCATGTCTTGTAATTCTCTGTCTGGGAAATTATCTATCTATCAAATCTATCTATTTATCTATCAAATCTATCTATCTGTCTATCGTATCTATCAAATGTATATTGCATCTATTGATCTATGTAATCTATGTATCTTTCTATCAAATCTATCTATCTTGTGGCCGGACTGTTTTGTGACAGCCACTTTTGTTTCGGCCAAATGTACGTCGGACAAATGTCCGTCACCCAAATGTCCGTCAGCTAAAAGTCCGGCCACGATTGCACGAGCAGTGGCCCAAATTTGAAGTAGGAGGACCGACCAAGCATCTTTTTCCATCTCCCGGTTCCTAAAACCCATGCCATATACACCTCCCCCGATAGGGGGAGTAACAGGTATTAAACTGATCAGAATAGTACTACTTAACATGCCACTCATATCTGGTGCAACAGTAGATTGCATGCGCAGTGCCCCAAATTTGAAGTAGGAGGACCGACCAAGCATCTTTTTCCATCTCCCGGTTCCTAAAATCCATGCCATATACATGTTCCCTGGCGCCGCAACTGCCTCTGGGATCCTTACCATGGGTCCCAGAACACACGTCTTGTAATTCTCTGTCTGGGAAATTATATATCTATCAAATCTATCTATTTATCTATCAAATCTATCTATCTATCTATCTATCTATCTATCTATCTATCTATCTATCGTATTTATTAAATGTATATTGCATCTATTTATCTATCTATCTAATCTATGTATCTATCAAATCTATCTATCTCATGGTTGTGCAAATGGACTGTTTGCGGTGCGTTAAACGGGGAGTTTGGTCTGTCACTGTGAAGCGGGCGTAACCCTTACACTACCTGATCGATACGACATCATACCTGATGTTTTAAAGCATGTTATTCCAAACAATTTAGGAATGTTAGGTGATTTATGCCCTTTATGGATAAAAACCAGACTCTGCATCAACTATGTAATTTTCCGTGGGAGTTTTGCCATGGATCCCCCTCCGGCATGCCACAGTCCAGGTGTTAGTCCCCTTGAAACAACTTTTCCATCACTATTGTGGCCAGAAAGAGTCCCTGTGGGTTTTAAAATTCGCCTGCCTATTGAAGTCAATAGCGGTTCGCCCGTTTCACCCGTTTCGCCCGTTCACGAACAGCTGCGGAAGTTCGAGTCCGCCGTTCGCGAACGGAAAATTTTAAGTTCGCGACATCACTAATTGTAGGTAGTTTAGGACATTAGTTTAATTATAGTGTAGTGTTAGGTGTAATTGTAACTTAGGTTAGGGTTTATTTTAAAGGTACTTTTGTACTTATTTTAACTAGGAAGTTATTAAATAGTTAATAACTATTTAATAACTATTGTACCTAGTTAAAATACAAAGTTGCCTGTAAAATAATAAAATCCTAAAATAGCTACAATGTAACTATTAGTTATATTGTAGCTAGCTTAGGGTTTATTTTATAGGTAAGTATTTAATTTTAAATAGGATTAATTTATTTAATTGTAGTAAATTTATTTAGATTTATTTAAATTATATTGAAGTTAGGGGGGTGTTAGGGTTAGGGTTAGTTAGGGTTAGGGGTTAATAAATTTATAATAGTGGTGGCGACATTGGCGGTGGCAGATTAGGGGTTAATAAATTTAATATAGTTGCGGCGACGTGGGGGGGGCAGATTAGGGGTTAATAAATATAATGTAGGTGTCGGCGGTGTTGGGGGCAGTAGATTAGGGGTTTATAAGTATAATGTAGGTGGCGGCGGTGTCCGGAGCGGCAGATTAGGGGTTAATAATACAATGTAGTTGTCAGCGATAGCGGGGGTGGCAGATTAGGGGTTAATAAGTGTAATATTAGGGGTGTTTAGACTCGGGGTTCATGTTAGGGTGTTAGATGCAGACATAAAATTAATTTCCCCATAGGAAACAATGGGGCTGCGTTAGGAGCTGAACGCTGCTTTTTTGCAGGTGTTAAATTTTTGCGGCTAACGCCAGGTTTTAAAAAAACTGTAATACCAGCGTTGTCTTAAGGGAGCGGTGGGAAAAAAAAGCTTGTTAGCACCGCAAGCTTTACCGACAAAATCTCGTAATCTAGGCGTTAATTATTATAATTAACATCATAGTCACAATCAGGGTTTTGAAATATGTGTTATATTATTTTATATTTTTATTCAAAGGTACAGATATCTTGGAAACCATTTAACGGAAATTGCTGTGCTTTTCAATCATTCACATGATTTAGTCATAAAATTTTTTATTCCTCCATCTTTATTGGGAAGCTTGGAAAGTTACCAAATGTTTGTTACTTATTTAAGATAAACTGCATATTATCTTTTGGATTCTGAAGGAACAATAATATTCCATCTGCATTTGAAGGCATATGCATGATTTTTCCTTTATTACTTCAGAAGAGTTTTTTTAATTGATTCTAAAAGCATCAGGACTAATGGAAAAATAAAGACGATAAGGGGCATCTTTGCCTCATGTCTCTTTGTAGTCTGTTTACTTGTAAAGATGCTATGCAAGCATTATATTTGGTTATAAATAATTCTGATAATGCCCCTTCAAAACCAAATTTGGAATGGGTGATAAATAAATTATACTAAAATATCTTTTGGAGTCTTAAAGATTATCTCATTCTTAGGTAAAAAAATAAAATTTAAGTGATTTAGATTTAACACACTAATGGGAGTATAAGACAACTTTAGCCAGACATTTTCAAACTGGGCCCTCCAGAGGTTTTGTAACTACATTTCCCATGATGCTCAGCCAGCTGATATGCTGGCTGAGCATCATGGGAAATGTAGTTTCAAAACATCTGGAGGGCCAAGTTTGAGGATGTCTGATCTAAGCCGATATGGGCTTACCTATTAATTAAATTATAAGATATAATATGTGGTAGCTTAAACATTTTCTCCTTTGGCTAATATGCCAAATTAGGACAATTAACATTTTTTATTCCAAATTGCTTAAAGGGACAGTCTAGGACAAAATAAACGTTCATGATTCAGATTGGGCATGTAATTTTAAACAATTTTCCAATATACTTTTATCACCATTTTTGCTTTGTTCTCTGGGTATTCTTAGTTGAAAGCTTAACCTAGGAGGTTCATATGCTAATTTCTTAGACCTTGAAGGCCACCTCTTTTCAGAATGCATTTTAACAGTTTTTCACCACTAGAGATTGTTAGTTCATGTGTTTCATATAGATAACACTGTGCTTGTGCACGTGAAGTTATCTGGGAGCAGGCACTGATTGGCTAAACTGCAAGTCTGTCAAAAGAACTGAAATAAAGGGACAGTATGCAGAGGTTTAGATACAAGATAATCACAGAGGTAAAATGTGTATTTATATAACAGTGTTGGTTTTGCAAAACTGGGGAATGGGTAATAAAGGGATTATCTATCTTTTAAAACAATAAAAATTCTGGTGTATACTGTCCCTCTAAAGTAGATTCAAAGAAACCAAGTCCTCGCACACCAAAAAGGGGGTAGATTAGAGTAAGGAAATGAAGCCGTCACTCCATGCTTAGTAATAAAAAGCTTCTTTATTAGAATCACTAAAAGGCAAATCTTGCTGTCAGGAGCATAGGTCAAACGCGTTTCGTAGGTATTAACTTTCTCAATGACCCTTCTCAACACCCTGTTTCACTCCCCTAATAAAGGGTGCAGACACCCCCCCAATGGATGAGTGTTACAAGGAGGAGAATATAATTGGATATCACACATACATAAATAAATGCAAATATCTTGTACAAACATGGATTACAGTTATGCTTTCAATTTCTTAACATAATTTAAATTGAAAGGAATACAAATTCATTACTTGAGGTTTGCAAAAAAATAGCTGAATATTAATTAAACATTATATGTATATACTCACTGTATTTTATGAACTCATCCTCACATACAATTAGAGAATTATATTGCCCCCATTTTCCAGAACAGTATTCTCTGTAAATATAATTAAAAAGCATTGTAGTATCCATGTTATAGCTGTGTCTATGAGAACATTAGAATATAGTTCAATGGGTAATCAAATAACTATTGAGGTACAACCTACTCAGAGTAAATAATTTTCATATTCTTAAATGTATTTACATATTTTTACATATTTTTATTTTTATACACCAGGAAGCTTACAATAATGACCAGTTTGTTGGTTCATTCACACATTGGATCAGTCAACATAAAGTTTAATGTCCCAATCTGAGTTTATGCCCCTAGGGACCCTAGTGTTCAGTTGAAAGGTCCAATAAACTTCCCTTTGGCTCAAAAGTTTCAGTCTGTTGCCCCCCCTTCTGTGTCGTTTCACATGTTGTATTCCTTGAAAGCCTAACATTTTGCTGTTACCATTGTGCTCATTCCTAAAATGTAGGGCAACCGGGGCATCTGAGTTCTCATCTCCAATGGATCGGAGGTGTTCAAGAAACCTCTTTTTGAGGGGTCTAGTCATCTGACCAACATACTTCATGTTACATAATTTACATGTGAGTACATACTCAAATTATCATATTTGAATGAATCTTTTTTGTTCACATTTTTTCGGTGTAATTCAATCAGTTCTTTTTCAATTGTCTTATGGAATACCTCTATGCTGTTGTTTCTGATATGTGTGGGATAGAATGTGGATTTGCTTTTAAACTTCTTTAATGATACATCAGTGTTTTGTATACTTTGAACATCAACCCCTGCCTCTCTCTGTAAGTGAGTCAGGTCTAGCTCTGCACATATATCAACAAAAGAAAATACACCTGTATCCTGTACAATGTCAACAGTGCGGTGTGTATCCTCAGATTTACTTAGATTACCTTCCTTCCTTTATGTCTCTAAAAAATATTTTTTTAGAGTAAGTGATCGAACAAATTTATTTATATCGATAATAGTCTGAAACAGATCAAAGTGTGAACAGGGTGCAAAATTTAACCCTAATGACAAAATCATTATTTGATGGGAAGCGAGTGTTGCTGATGATAAATTTATAACATTATTTGATCCTAAACATATTTTCTGCTCTGAGTTCTCCTCTGTCTCCTGGGATAATGAAGTGTCTTCCCCTGATGTTCCATATACTGACCCCTGCCTACCCCTGTGCTTCCTTCCCCTCCTTGTCCTATGTTTTTTTCTTTTGCTTTTGCCTGCAAAATACCTTTCAGGTTTTTTGGAACCTGGGAAGTGTGTGTAACTATATCTTCCCTAACCACTGATGGTTGTAGCACAAAGGTGGTAGTCGGATCTTCTGTACTAATCTTAAAATCTGAGGAATCATAGTCATACTCTGTGTCAGTTTTGTTGAACCTAACCTTTTTCATATCCTGCCTGTTGTTATTATTGGTCCTATATCTTTTTCTCCCTCCTGTGTGGACCCATCTATACACATTACCCTTCTCATAATCTTCCTTGTCCCTAGAGATCTTGTTTTTTTTAAAAAATACCATAGATTCTCTTTGAACTCCTCTATTACTTTTCTAATTTTATCATCATACCCTTTGAATTCTGATTGAGTGGATAATGGACGTATAAAATCCTGTACCTTCTTGATTTCTATAATTAAATTGGCCCTTTGTTGTTTCTTGTATTCAATAAGTAAATCCATAAGGGCTAATGAACACTGGGTTAACAGCTCATTCCATTTCCTAATAAACTCTGTGTCAGTGACCTTGAATGAGGGAAATTTCTTTATTCGTAACCCTCTTGGTATACAGATAAACTTTTTGTATATGTTGGAGGTTTTAACATCAATCTCCAGTCTAATGTCCTGTTTTAATAGTTTGTCCATTTTGAAAAACAGTGAATTCAAACTTTCATGTTCTTCTTGTTATAATTTATCATCATCATAGTCCTCACAGTCATCATCTATTTCTTCAAATGATTGAAACACATAGCTTTCTGTGGCCATGTTCTTAAAGTAATCAGTCCCGTGACTAATAATATGTATAGTATATTTCACTATTTTCGTCACTTATATGTCAAAAATGGTTAGTTGATGTTCCAAAAAGTTCCATAACCTTCTATGTCACTTGTCCCAAATATGATTATCTTGTACAAAATGTATGTAATTTATATATGGTATCTCATACTAGTATCAGCATATAATACGGGTGGTGGTCCCTCAGACGCCTCTAGACGGAGGCAAAGGGTATGTTTTGGAAAAAATGAGTAAGAGATGCTTCACACTGTGGGTGAATGATTGGGGGGTGCAAGGTGTGGGTAATCCACAGTAAATTGCTAAACAGTGGATGTCCCTTACACAGTTAGATAAAAGTGAGCTTTATTGGACATTAGATAAAAATACTACAATGGACAGTAGATATATTTGCCTGTATATAAAAAATACTGGATGTGTATATACAGCTAAAACCTGTATATCTAGTTCAACTGACAGTGGATGCAACTATGTGTTTATACAATTAAAATTGGATGTACATATACACAAATTAACCTTATTATGCAGTTCAATGGTAAACTCTTAGTATTATATTGCAAACCTTCAAGATTATATTGCAAACCTTCATGGATCCATGAAATAGTTTGAAGACACAGATGTAAAAGCAAGCATATAAACAGACAGGATTAAAAACTCACAAATAAAAATTCACAGATAGGGGGCGGAGTGAAAAGCTGAACCGACAGGACACACTTTAGGGAAGCTCCTGAACCACATTTGGAATATATGTGCTTTTTGGGTGTTTTTAGCAGATATCTGTAACTTTACAGTGGATATAACTACAGAAGACCTCAAAGGAGAGTGAAGATTGCTTTTTATGGCGTGTTCCAGCCTATGCTGTTCAGCCAAACCAAACGTTTCTGTTTTACAGGCCGTGGAGTTTTAAGCTGCCGCATGTTCCCCCCCGGACACCGGGTTATGAAGTAGTCCTACTTGACTACACATACTGCATGAAGATGGATACTGACTCAATTTGTGCTATGCTAGAAGACCATTATGCTGGTCTGAGAACCTTGATAGTGCAATCTTTTACAAGCTGTTCTAATCCACGTGGCTATCAAGATGGCGTCTGGGAGCCAGAGACTCCTAATGATAGATTTGGACTTAATAAGTGTGAGAGTTTAAACGTCAAGGCGGAATCAACAGCTTTAGATCCAGCTATAGCTTTCCTCCCTGTCGCTGTCAGTGATGCCGTGCATGCCGCGGTAAGTGTAGCTGTGGAAGTACAAGGAGCCGCTCCCTTGAGCGGGGGGGAGACAGTTCAGATCCCCTTGCCTCAGGATGCAATTGACAGGGATCACACCTGCAGAGAATTGGTGTTTTACAACAAAATCCCTACACAAGAAACCACCCTGTGCCAAATGGGAGTAACTCATCAGGCTATGCATCGCCAGCGCTTTGAATTCAGGATCTCCAGTTTCGCTGATTGGGGTGATCAGAAGATTAATATGGAAGAGAAGGAGGCTGATCCTAATGGACCACCAGCGTTTGGAAGAGAAGATAGCGTCCTTCCAGCTCCCAGGAGAGGGACACTTGTCATGACTTTTGATCCAGGGGGCCCCCAGGTATGTTGGACACCGTGGCTACCAGCTGCAAGAGACGCTGTGCGGTATTAATCCTTTTCACATCAGCTGAGCATGTACAGCGCAGAGCAGGTCTCTATCTCTGCAGGGCCCGAGGTTGGTTAAAGTTCTTTGTCAAGCAGGCCAAATCTGGACCCTTGATCTATGCACAACGGAACCGTGCATTAGCTTGGTTCTAGAAAATTGGCACCTGAAGTTGAACATTACGTATTATTACCTTCCTGGCAAGTTTTATTTTTTAAACTCTCCGTACAACATGGGACTGCTGTGTCTTAAATTTGAGCCCCTATGGTTTATGTATGAGGTAGTACTCTATTAGCCTAATGTTGTCACTGTTAAAGCTGTGAGTGTATGCTGGGGTTTCCTAAGCTAATGGTCTAAACTCCTTGATGAATACTGTTTTGTTTTACAAGGTTCACATGACGTACACCATATATTTTTTGCTCTGCTGATATACCCCTATTCTACATTATTAATCCATCAAAAGCTAATGTATCAAATTTTAAAGTGCTTATGAATATAATCTAGTTATTGAGGATGAAGTAACAGGTTCAGACTGCTGTCTATATTAACATATGCCCTGGGGAGGTTAAATGTGGCCTTATGCAGTTCATCCCATCCTCCATCGCAGTAGAGGGTTACAGAGATATCTATATATCAAGGCTGCTAAGAATGTGCAGAGCACCTGCCCCTAAATTAGTGTAGCAGCTATATTAGTGTTCTGGAGAAATTTATATTCATCCTTAGCTACCCCAAGCAGTAAAGGGTGAGCTTGCATACTAGGTAATGTAACTAATTGACTCAGCCCCTACACCCCCATAGCCTTTCATGTAACCGAACCTTGCCTCAATGTCTTATTGAGTTTCAACCTCATATTGTGATTAGTTCCCATGTTGGCCTTATGCCAGTTTGAATAGCCCCTATCAACATTTATGCCTAGTCAAACCTGATGGGAGGTAGATGCAGCACTAATAAGGTCTCCCTGGGGTGCTATGCCTGGACCACCGAGTTTATAGTTAATGGTTTGCTACTGTTATTTCAGAACCAGCACAGCTTGAGTTTTATATATTTTTAGTATTTACCAAGTCTGCAGCGACTATACTAGTTTATAGGTTTCATTTGGGGCCCAAAAGTAACCCACCTTGTTATTTTATTTCTCTCCCCCTAAAATGCCCTTTCAGGTCCAAGAGTGACCGTGTTGAACATTAGAGTACCTCCCTGAGTTTTAAAGTACATGGGTTCATGAGTGGCCCATCCTACAATGGAGGTACAATTATTGTTTCTATAAATGAAAAATGAGGTTTTCATTCATTCAGTTGGGTAATAGCCTATTGTATTGAGATGTCTTGATCTTTTTATTTTTTGCTGACCTTGTAGTACTATATTTCCCTTATCTTTTCTCTTTTCAGGTTACAGAGACATAGCCAACTCATTTTAAGATGTGTTCATTACATTACCCACTGTACTTTGTATTTTTGTTATTGTCCTGTATAACCTCAATAAAAATATTAAAAAAAAAAAAAAAAATTCACAGATAAACAACAGTTGCAATCTAGCATAGAATTACAACAAGAGGTATGTACCTAGTTGCACTGATCTAAAATATAATCTTATAACAGTAGAAATAGCTAGCTGTGCTGATCCTAAAAACAACGTTTACCAGACTGTCTTAAGGTCGACCAATGGTTTGTATAGAAGTGCCGATTGTACAAAAAGTTAAACAACCACTCGGCAGTGGATGACAGTCCTGGGGGTGTCGGACAGTTGGTGATAATTACAGAGTGAGTCAACTCCTAGTAAAAACTAAAATGGGGTGCGAAAGGAATTATCCGGTGGTGTAAAATAAAAATCACCACTGAAGGAAATAAAAAGTATATAAAAAATAGAAAATATAAAAAATATATAGAAAGTACAAAAATTTATAGAAAAATATATGAAAAGGGGAAAAAAAAAGAAAGTTAATCGGTGGTCCAAACAGTTAGGTGTTGGTGAATATCTCCAAAAGGGAAGCACACACGGCTGCAGTGATTGTTGTCCAATGTGAGCAGCTTAAATCCTTAAACAGTTAAGTGATGTGCGTGAAAGTGAGCACAATAAAATGTATACACAAGAATAATCCAAACGTGAAAAAAATCAAAATCAAATCAAAAAGTGAGAAATCCAATAAAATCTTTTTAAGTTTAAGCAAGTTCTAGAGCTTAGTACAGTGCTACAGTGCTTAGAGTTTAATATTCCTGTGTGCTACAGGTAGAAATTGCGGTGGAACGATCGACATCAACCTAGAAAGGAAATAGAAAGCAACATAGCGCAATAACGTTTGAGTGAGAAAGTATTACAGGAATTAGGCTTACCTATCGGTCAACGCGTTTCGGCCCATAATAGGCCTTTATCAAGACTGATTTTGGATTGCATTTGTAAGCCTTTTATAGCCCAAGACCGGATGTGTACATCTGTTCACTTCCGTCTTGGGATTTTTGTATTTCGATATTTACAAGATATAAATGTATTTTCATTATGATTTCTTGATAGCTGTATAATGTATATATGTTGTATGTTGTGATCGAGGTCTCATACTCATTTAATCCTTTTGTATCGTCTCCGTCTATTTTGTGACGTCACTCCCAATCATTATAATATACAATATTTCTTATGTTTCTTACTGTTGTCCAAAATAGGGTTTTGGAATCATATAGAAAATTTGTTTATTATTTTCTATTTTCATAATATATATAGTTAACATAGTCGTAGTGGGTCAATCGAATACTTATATCTCCATGTTTCTGGCCAGCTGGTTGGTTGTGACGTCACAATGGGCGCCTTAAGGATTCAAACGTAAAAAATAATAGATAGTAAGTGTTAGCTCAATCTTCTTTGTGATGTGTGAAATATGTATCTAACGGGGTTATTTCATCGGATTCCAGGACAGGAGCATTAGCCAGATTCTCCTTAGTGCACTGATCTACCCGTGTTAGCAATATCGTTTGCTACTTTTGAAGAAGCGTAGGTGTGTATATAAACTCTTTATGTGATTGGGTATGTGTTTGGGGGCATGTCGTTTTTAATGTCTTGGATTGGTCCTAATTCTTAAAGCATGTCTTCGATGTTATTGGGATAGTGATACAGATTTTTCATGTATGATGCACTACATATTTTATTTCAACAGAACATGATTTTTATAGGTTGAACTGACTAAATTGCATTAAAAACAAATAAATTCCCTTACAATTTTCCGTATCGGCAAGAAATTATTTCTTCTTTACAAAGGACTATTGTTATTGGGTTTGAACTATTCTCTTTTACTTAAAAAGATCTGTTCAGGTCCATAATGTATCAGTGTCATACCTATATCTATTATCTTAATCCAGGAGTGTGGATCGACCAGAAAATAAAAAACGACATAATAAGATCAACATATTTACGCTATAATTTTGGTGTCAGAACAGTTTCTCTACTTTTATTCCAGAAGTTGGAGATTGATCATGAAGTTTTAAAATATGATCCACACTTTAACGCCAATCTGGTCAAGACTAGTCCTATAAGTTGAGTTTTTATATCTACAGTGTGAACTGATATTTATCAGTTTATGTACTCCAGCGGGGGAGACGGTTTTATTTAGAGGTCTTTAGTGTGATAAACTAATATACTCCAAGTGTGATAAACTAATATACTCCAACAGGGGTAGAGATGATTTTATCTTTATTTTGAGTTCCTTAGTGTAATAACTTAACGGATGGATGAGTTATACTAGTAAGCTGATCAAATAACCAGAGGACTAGAGGATGGATTTAGCTGGATATGGCAGAGGTCTATATTAAATAGTCCCTCTTTATCTTTAAAGTATTATAACTTGGTGGATGGAAGGAGGCGAATTATTTGTAATGGTAAGCTGATCTAATGCCCTAAGGGCCAGAGGATGAATTTGTCAGAGGTCTCTATTGGATAGTCTCCCTTTATCTTTAGAGCTAATACACCATTGAACTTTAACATTTTATATTCGAGAGGTCTACAATGCAGATCAAACACGTAGTTTCTTTATATATTTATATATGGAGTGGTATCAGGATTGGAGAAATAGTCTTATTTCTACAGGGAAAAACTCTTTATATATGACGTGGACTTGTATGGTGAATTCCATATTTAGATAGATTTAGATGTTTAACTGAGCTCTTTATAAAAGATGTTAGTACATTTAAATCAATTTACTAGAAAATCTTGCTATATGTGATTTTTGATTAGTCGATGACTAATACTAAAAGCATGATGTAATTCTAAATATAATGATTATTATGGGTACCAATACTGACAGTCATATCTGGGAGGGTCATGGATTTATATCAATCCAATTTGGCAATATCAGATTAGGCTGGATGATCTGTTTTTTTGGAGAAAGATTATAGTTCGACTACAAGGTATAAATCAAGTATGAACCCTTTATTATAGATGGTAGGAGAATTAAGGACTCTCTAAATCAAACTTTATACCTGGAGACGTATATAGGAGCTTTTGACAGGGTAATAAATTTATTTCAACGGTTCTATATGAGGTTGAAGATGATACTCATAGTTGTTATTTCTTGACGAGCTCCACTTTAGTATGGTGGGGTCTTTCTCTTGTATTTCATGTCATATTCATAAGGTGGGATAGATCTTCCTTATGATTTAGCCCCTTGGGGTATAGGCAGTCCATATTGAAGATCCATTTGGATTCGGTGGTTAATAGGTTTTTCTCGAAGTTCCCTCCTCTCCACCTTCGATTCACCTTTTGTATGCCCAAATATTTCAGATCTTTTATGTTTCCATTGTGTTTGGTGGAAAAATGTTTATATAGTGTAGTGTCCATGCAGCATTTTTCAATAGATAATAGATGTTCACGTATCCTGTCCCTAAGGATACGTGACGTTTGACCTACATACTGTAGTCCACAAGAACATTGTAGCATGTATACGACCCCTTTATCATGGCATCTGATCATGTCATGAATTCTAAAGTTTTCTCCAGTGTTGTGGCTTTTGAAAGTTGATGATTTAATTCCACATTTGCAGGCCTTACAAGATGGGCAAGGAAAGAATCCTTCTAACTTCTTTCCATACACGTCTGTTATTCCTTGTCTTTTCCTCTTCTGTTCACTTGGTGCTATTATGCTTTTTAAATTTTTGGTCTTCCTATAGATAAATCTGGGTCTCACAGGTAGTCTTTCTCCAATTATTTCATCTTCCTTGAGAATTGGCCAGTGTTTGTTAAAGATGTTTTCAATGATTTTCTTATTTGCACTGTACTCAGTAATCATCGGGATGTTTAATGGTCCATCACTTCCATGTTCAAATCGTCCACCTTTCTCTTTATAATTAGTTAGCTCCCTACGTTCCATTTTCTCCACTTCTTGAATTTTCTCTTCTAGTAGATCTCTAGAGTAGCCTCTTTCCAAGAACTTCGTTTTTATTACTTGTGACTGTTTTTCCCATCCTTCTTGTGTCGAACAGTTCTTCCTTATTCTTAACAACTGACCTTTTGGGATGTTGTTCTTCCATTGATCGTGATGACAGCTAGTCTTATGGATATAGTTGTTGCTGTCTACGGTTTTAAAATGTTTGGAGGTCTCTATTTTTCCTTCCTTCACAGCTATTTGTAGATCCAGGAAAACTATTTCAGTGGTGCTTGACTTATATGTGAATTTCAAGTTGTTTTGATTCTGGTTCATAATTTCAATGGTGAAGTCCAAATCCGCTTTTGTCCCCCTCCATATTATCAGAATGTCATCAATATAGCGGCGATAGAGTACCAGGTCCGCGCCAGCTGAGCAGGATTCCCAGAATATGTGTTCCCATCTCCCCATATAGAGGTTTGCATAACTTGGCGCGAACCTGGTCCCCATCGCCGTACCACAGATTTGTTTGTAGTATGTTCCATTATTGCAGAAATAATTATGATCCAAAATGTATCTGATACTTTCCAAAATAAATTCCATCTGCTCTGCAGGTACTTCAGGGTCTTTTCCAAGGAAAAATTCCACCACCTCAATCCCTTGATCATGGGGGATGCAGGTGTATAATGATGTGACATCACATGTTGCTAGAATGTAGCCTTCTTCCCACTCTATTTGTTCCAATAGATTCAATACTTGGGTTGAGTCCTTTAAGTATGATGGAAGTTGTTTCACATACTTTTGTAATTTCAAGTCCACATATTCATAGATTACTGCTCAGGGAGCCGATTCCAGATATTATTGGTCTCCCTGGCGGATTCTGAAGGGATTTGTGGATTTTTGGTAGATGGTATATGATTGGGGTTATTGGGTGGTTTATACTGATGTATCTGTATTCCTTGTCATTTAGGATCCCCATGTCTTTTGCTTCTTTCAGATTTTGTTGAAGTTCATGTCTGTAGGTTTCCACTGGGTTAGAGGTCAGCTTCTGATAGGTATTCACATCTCCCAGGATCCTTTCATTTTCCAGTCTATAATCCTTCTCGTTCATGATTATGATCCCTCCTCCCTTGTCCGCTGGTTTGATTATTACCTCGTGGTTCTTCTCCAACTTCTTAATTGTATTTATCTGTTGTTTAGTCAAGTTGTGATTTCTGATCTTAAGTTTCTTCTGTTGTATGTCTCTTATTTCCTTACAAATGATTGTTTCAAATGTTTCGATCACCGTACCTTTGCTTTGTGCAGGATAGAAGCCTGATTTAGGTTTCAAGTTGGTATGGGCATATCTGTCCGTTTTTTCACCGGCATCTGTTATCTGGTTTTGCCCATTCATCGCAGCTTTTGAAAAAAACCTTTTTAGAGTTAGTTTTCGGACAAATTTTTTTGTATTCACAAAAGTCTGGAATTTGTCCAGACTTCTACTGGGTGCAAATGACAGACCGAAATTCAAAATTGAGATTTCCTCCTTCGTTAATTCATATGAGCTTAAATTAAAAATCCCATTTGATCCCTTTGTGGTTTCGTTTCCATCATCTCCTGGATTAGTCATTATGTTTATGTCAGTCTCAGCATCAGGGTTAGTAGTATTCCTTATTTTCTTTCTTTTCGTCCCCCCTCTGCTTCCTCTATGGGTTTTCTTCCGGTTCTTGATGTTGTTGGCTCCTCCCATTCCACATTTCTTTGTGTTGGAAATCTTTCTCCCTTGTATGGCGGTCCTCGCTCTAAAAAAGAAGAAGAGGGTGACTTGTTTCTTTCTGTTCTCGGGTATGGTTGATAAGAGCTTGTTTCCATTCTCTTGTTGTGGGGTAGGGCCTTTCCGGTCTGGGCCCTTGAAATGGGGTCCAATCTTTCGTTATTATTCCTCATGTTTGTTTCTTTCCATGTTGGAGTCAGGTATGGCTCTCTATAGTTCCGATCATAATTAAAATCGTCTCTACTGTAATCCTCTTTGGGGTGACCGTTTCTGTAGTGGTAATGCGGTCTTTCGTAGTGTTCTCTTTGGTATGGACTTGTCTCATAGTATTGTCTCCTTTGTGTGTCATAGTTATTTCCTTTCCTATGTCCCATTCTTGCATCCCATCCTTGGGTGTAGTTTCCTCTGTTTTGCCAGAATTCTTCTCTCCTATCTGGTGAGTAATCATCTCTCCACCTCATATTTCTACCGTGTCTTCTGTTGTCATAATTTTGAAAATGGTAATCATCTCTAGGTCGTCTCCATTCATCTCTTTTCAAATATGGCTGTCTAGTAGGGTAATTTCTGTCATATTGTTGTGTATGGCAATCCCTGGCCTTATGTGGATTATAGTTGTTCCTTCTGTATTGACCATGTCTATTCAGATCGGTGTAATACTCTTGTTTAGGGGTATTTTTCGTCCAGTTCTCATTAGATATGGATGCACCAACCGTGGTTGGATTTTTCATATTTGTGTCAACATGGTCTAAATCCTCATCGTTATTCTTGTCTATCTCTCTAGTGGCCCTATTTTCTAATTCCCTTTGTAGTTTCTTAGTTTTCTTTAATATAACATCCTCTCTTGTTTTTGTCACCTTCTTCACTAAGAGGTCCTTCTTTTCTGTGATCTCTTTAGATTCCTGTCCTAGGCTTCCTAAATTTAGTAGGATCTCTTCATTTTCTTTGATCTCTTTGTCCATTTCTGAAGCCAGAGACTCTCTATATTCTATGATTAATTTCATGAGTTGTCTGGATGTGTTTACAAGTACTAGTCTCCATTTTTCAGAAATAGATTCTGATAATGGGAAAGCACATTCCTTATGGGTAATTAATCCCTTAGGTATAATGTCTAATTCAAGACATTTTTTAAGGAAAGAAATCTCGGCCTTAAATTTCACCTCAGATATCAGCAACTTCTCTAGATCTTTAAATAGGGATTGTATATCTACAGAATCATCTGTAGTATCTTCTAAGTGTGTAGATTTGACATTTGTGTTAATGTCTATACAGATTTCTCGCCGGATGGCTGTAAGGGAGTCCATCTGGATAGATTTACTGGTGAGTGTGATTAAAAGGAAATTGATAAAGAGTGATCTAACACTGATTGACCACTGTGGATAAAAAGTGATCTACCACTGATTGACCACTGATTGTACCCAACTTTGGTTGAACCAAAGTATGAAACAGGGAGTGGCCAGAGGATGTATAATACACAATAGATAGACAAATGAGTCGGCTGCGGGATACCTACTAGGAAGGGGGTTATATCAGAAAGAAGTTTGGACCTGCGCCAACTGACCCTTTATATGCCTAAGGATGATGGCCCCTAGTGGCCACCAGTGGAGTGAATTGTAATGCGGGTGGTGGTCCCTCAGGCGCCTCTAGACGGAGGCAAAGGGTATGTTTTGGAAAAAATGAGTAAGAGATGCTTCACACTGTGGGTGAATGATTGGGGGGTGCAAGGTGTGGGTAATCCACAGTAAATTGCTAAACAGTGGATGTCCCTTACACAGTTAGATAAAAGTGAGCTTTATTGGACATTAAATAAAAATACTACAATGGACAGTAGATATATTTGCTTGTATATAAAAAATACTGGATGTGTATATACAGCTAAAACCTGTATATGTAGTTCAACTGACAGTGGATGCAACTATGTGTTTATACAATTAAAATTGGATGTACATATACACAAATTAACCTTATTATGCAGTTCAATGGTAAACTCTTAGTATTATATTGCAAACCTTCAAGATTATATTGCAAACCTTCATGGATCCATGAAATAGTTTGAAGACACAGATTTAAAAGCAAGCATATAAACAGACAGGATTAAAAATTCACAAATAAAAATTCACAGATAAACAACAGTTGCAATCTAGCATAGAATTACAACAAGAGGTATGTACCTAGTTGCACTGATCTAAAATATAATCTTATAACAGTAGAAATAGCTAGCTGTGCTGATCCTAAAAACAACGTTTACCAGACTGTCTTAAGGTCGACCAATGGTTTGTATAGAAGTGCTGATTGTACAAAAAGTTAAACAACCACTCGGCAGTGGATGACAGTCCTGGGGGTGTCGGACAGTTGGTGATAATTACAGAGTGAGTCAACTCCTAGTAAAAACTAAAATGGGGTGCGAAAGGAATTATCCGGTGGTGTAAAATAAAAATCACCACTGAAGGAAATAAAAAGTATATAAAAAATAGAAAATATAAAAAATATATAGAAAGTACAAAAATTTATAGAAAAATATATGAAAAGGGGAAAAAAAAGAAAGTTAATCGGTGGTCCAAACAGTTAGGTGTTGGTGAATATCTCCAAAAGGGAAGCACACACGGCTGCGGTGATTGTTGTCCAATGTGAGCAGCTTAAATCCTTAAACAGTTAAGTGATGTGCGTGAAAGTGAGCACAATAAAATGTATACACAAGAATAATCCAAACGTGAAAAAAATCAAAATCAAATCAAAAAGTGAGAAATCCAATAAAATCTTTTTAAGTTTAAGCAAGTTCTAGAGCTTAGTACAGTGCTACAGTGCTTAGAGTAAGGGTAGCGCTAAACAGCATAGAGGATAAATATGTGGAATGAATAATCCAGATGTAATAATAATGTTCTTATTTACTCGGGGCAAATGGAAATGTGTAGTGTAGTGAAATATTAAGTAAAACACTAAATAGTTAAGAAAAATCTCTATATAAGGCTATATATATATATAAAAATGTACACCAAGTCTAAAATAGAAAAATATACTGTATATAATACAATATTAAGGTAGCGCCACACAGCAGTAAATATAAATGTGCAAGGGGCACTGTATATGGCAAAAGAGTGAATAATTCACAGTGTGGTCATAAAATAAGCAATAAATCAGATAATAAAAATTCAGCACATAGAAAACGATATAAATATAAATATAAATAAAAATAATAATAGCAATGCAAATAAAAGCTCAGAGACTCATATGAATTTGATGATATAGTCCCTTTTAGAAAGTCATTTCAATATATGAGAGAAGATAACATAAAGTTCAAACTTCCCTCTCTTGGAGTGTCCTTGTCTGGATGCGTGTGTTTGCGGTGCAGCTCCCTCCCAATCACTGGTGTGATCTCCGTGAGGTGTGGATCTGTGAGCAAAAAATCTGTAAAAACAGAAAGGGGTGTGGAGCGCAGCCAGGGAAAAAAACACGCTGATCTAAGTGCAGATTAAAAAACACCTTTTCACTTTATTCACAATAAAATCATCTGGATGTACACTTACAAGCTTCACCCTCAAACATATGAGGTATGTGCTGGCACTCTGTATAAGTTGTCCCAAACACGGATAAACTGGATACTGTATGTTCAAACTGTGTCTGTGTCCCACTGTGAGTAAAACACTGGCCCACTTTAAATATATAGCTCACCGGGATACTAATGTCCCTTTATGGCTGTTAGAAAGGCACTGAGAAGCAAAGTCCCAATATATAGTGCGATAACAAATAGGGCTGTGTAACAACTCAGGGGAACAGGCTATGGTCGTTTGGAGGCGGTAAGAAACAGTGGCAGCGCGGTCCTATAATGATAGCCGGCTAAAGGAGACGCCGCTGCACACAGTGCTAACCTGATCCTCCGTCAAATAGATGGGCGTGGCCTTACGCGTTTCGCTGGGCTCCTCCCAGCTTCATCAGAGGCGATGCCCATCTACTCTACTGACGTTTCTTATAAGGGGTGTCCTATACTGTGCTTTAGCCAATCCTGGCTATCCATTTGGTAACACACCCACATATCATAGTAACTAGTAGCTGGGCCTGCACAGCTGTTACACATAATACACAGAAGATAAAATGCACAGAATATAAACCAATATTTCTCAGATGCAAGCAAGTCAATATACAATGTAACCATAAAACTTTCATCATGGCAACAAATATAAATTACATAGTAAGCAAAACACATAAGAGTTACAAATAAAAACTTAAAAATATAAATATCGAGAAAGAGAGCAATGAAACATAGTAAAAAATTTTTGATTAAAAAATGTGTTAGAACTGCAAGTTTATCTAAAACATCTAAACGAAATCCTCTCACTCTAATATTAGTGTAACAAGCTTAAACATAAACTGCCTGTAATATAAAAAAGAACTGTGCAGGCAACCAATATATATCCTACTAAGTGTCTAAAAATGCAGCTAAATCAATATCACGGTTAAGGCCGTCTGGACCCATAGACCCCAGTCTATGGATCCAATACGTCTCCCGTTTTCTCAGCTCAAGGAGGCGATCCCCTCCCCTCATTCTGTTCCTAATATGTTCAATGGCAACTACAGTTAACCCTGCACTATCTCTATTATGACACTCCAAAAAATGTGCTGATAGACCATGACTCTCTAGACCATTTTCTATATTCCTGAGGTGCTCCCCGAACCTCGTTTTTATCTGGCGCTTCGTGCGTCCAACGTAAATTTTGTCACAGGAGCACCTCAGGAGATATACCACATAACTGGTTTTACACGTCATTAAACTTTTAATTTTGTATTCGTTGTCATTTCTTAGGATTCCAAAAGATTTATTCTGTGGATTTTGGTGAGCACAGCATTTACAGTTTTTTCTACCACATTTAAAAAAGCCGTGTGTGTGTTTCTGTAGCCATGGATCTTTACTAGCAGGTCTCAACATACTTGGGCTAATTTTATTCTTGATGTTAATATTTCGCTTAAAAACTACCTGACCTTGTTCATTAATAGAATCCCTCAAAATTGGGTCCTGCATTAGTATAGGCCAGTGTCTCTTTATTGCTTTCTCTATATCTCTAGAGGCTCTATTGTATCTAGTGACCAGTTGTATTTTCCTTTTTTCCTTTTTCTTCCCTTGTCTATTCTCTGATGTATATAGTTGTTTTGTTTTTTCACACTTTGCCTTCCCTTTCACAAGTGTGTTCCTATCCATCTTACCTACTCGTTCCTGCGTATCTACTAACATTGCTTCAGGATAGCCTTTTGCCAGAAATCTGTTTTTGATTATTTCTGCTTCTCGTAGGAAATCAGTGTCTTTGGTACAATTTCGCCTGGCCCTCTGAAACTGTCCAAAAGGGATGTTTCTTTTCCATTTCTCGTGGTGTCCACTATGGGCATGTAGATACCCGTTGGTGTCCGTGGGCTTTCTATATAGACTGGTGTATATACTTGATCCCTCTTTTATTAGTTCAAGATCTAGAAACGTGACTTTTTTAGAATTAAACTCCATGGTGAAATTCAGGTTCATTACATTCTTATTTACATATTCAAGGAACAGTCTAATCCCTTCAGCAGGGCCCTGCCACACTATCAGAATGTCATCTATGTATCGATGCCATCTTATTATGTGAGGTTTATATGGATTCTCCTTATTGAAAATGAACAGATCCTCCCACCACCCCATATAGAGGTTCGCAAAATTGGGGGCAAATTTAGTCCCCATTGCGGTCCCTCTTTTTTGTAGGAGGTACCTGTTTTCGAATAAGAAATAGTTCCTGGTCAAAATGAAATCCATTGCTGACTCTAAGAAACTACTCTGTATTTCATTTATATATCCACTTTTCTCCAGGAAGTATTTTACAGCTGTTATACCTAGAGAATGTGGGATGGAAGTGTACAATGCGCACACATCCATCGTTATCCATATATAATCCTCTTTCCACTCGAGACCCTCCACCAACTCTAGTAAATGTGGTGTGTCCCTTACATAGGACCTTAAACAGGGTACCATGGGTTTCAATATGACATCCACATACTCAGACAACCTGGTGGTGAGTCCCCCTATCCCCGACACAATGGGCCTACCTGGGGGATCTGTTAGGCCCTTGTGAATCTTGGGTAAATGATAAAAAATCGGTAGGACAGGGTTCTCCACCACCAGGTAGTCAAATTCAGTTTTAGATAAAACGCCTTTCTTTTTGCCATCTCTAATAAGATTCTCATATTCATTTAAAAAATCCTTGGTGGGATTTTTATCTAAAGTGCAGTAAGTCTCTGTATCTGACAACAGGCGAACTGCTTCCTTAATGTACTCTTGTCTATTTTGTACCACAATACCGCCGCCTTTATCGGCGTTGCGGATGATGATACTTCTATCTTCACTAAGATTTTTAAGAGCACATAATTCCAGTCTGGAAAGGTTACCCTTCCCATAATGTAATCGTTTTTTATTGTCGATCTTATTTTTGTTACAGATTTCTCTAATTTCTTTATCCATTAGAGATTCAAAGACTGGTATACAGTAACCCTTAGACTGTGTTGGGTAAAACGAGGATTTTTTCTTTAATGAGCTATGATTAATAGGTATATCTTTAGCTTCATTCTCTAAATCTCGTAAGATCTCAAGTACTTCTCCCTCATTATTTTCATATGAAACCTGATTTTCTAATTCTAAACTTTCCAGGACTAAAAGGGATTCATCCCCCTGTTTTTCACTTTCATTCTCTATGCAGTGACTCTCCCTTAATTGAAAATGTCTGGTGAGAGTGAGCTTCCTCACCAGCTTTTTCAAGTCAATGAATAATTCAAAATCATTAGGGACCATATCTGGTGAAAAAGAAAGTCCTTTTTCTAGGAGTTTCTCTTCTTCCCTAGTAAGCACTCTTTCTGAAATGTTAAAAATCTTTTGTCCATGTGCTTTCAGTATTGCTTGTCTCTCCCTTTTTTGTTCTTTGATTCGACATACCACCCCTCCTCTACATCCCCTTCTTCGTACTCTATACCTCTTTTGGGATTTCTGTTCCCCTCGTTTGGGGGGTCTCTGGGGTGTATGTCTAAAAAACGGTCCTGTACCTGGTCTCTTCTGAATGGAAAATATCCCCCCATATCTTTTGTTAGATCTTTATTTGGGTTCCTTTTGGGCCCATTTTCACCTTTTTTGTGATTATTATTCCCCCAGGTATTTTTATTTGTATTATTGTTACTTTGAGGGTGATTCCCCTCTTGAGTCCTCTCTTTTGGTATAGCTCCCATATTTTTCGGGCTATTCCTATTAGACCCAAACCTATTTCTCCAATTTCCACTCTGAGGACTGTCTCTCCACTCATTACCTTTAAATTTCTGCCCCCTATATGTGTCTTGAATATCTCTATCTTTTTTCTGGTCACTTTTCATCTGATTCCTATTTTTATTATTGTAGTTATTTTTACGCTGTTGTTTTGGTTGTCCATTAATGTGGAAGTGTCTACTGTCAAAAGGTCTATTCAAATCATTCCCTCTCTCCGTTTCTCCCTGTCCTATTTCCTCAGAATTTGTTTGTATATTTTGACTATCTTGTTCTTGTCCCCCATACAGGGCATGATATAATTTTTTCTTTTTGTTTTTTATAAGTTCAGACTCAAAGTGTTTCAAGGAAGCGCGGTTCCTATTATCTAGTTCGATATATAACACATCATCCTTATATTCATTAATAATTGTTTCTATCTGGTTAATCTCCTCAGTCAATTTCTGTACCTTTTTGTCCCTATATTTTTTTAGAATGGATATGAACTTCCTGGAACATTCGTCCATTGCTTCCTCCCACTCACTGTGATATTCGACTTCATCTAACTCAAAAATATTGGCTTTATATAATTTTAGCCCTTTGGGGATAATCCCATATTTTTCAAAATTTTCTAGTGTGATCAAGTCATACCAACAGTTGATCTGTGATTTACACAATCTCTCTAGTCTACGAAACAGAATTTTAGGATCTTTTTCTTCTCCTTCTTTTTCTATAGATGTGGATAATAATCTACTTCTTGTAGTTGGGTCAAAGTAATTTCCAAAACTATCTGAGGTAGCCATAAATATGAAGATCTAGGATCAATAGATAAAGAAGTATATATATACACACACACAGGCTAAAGTAATTGTAACCAAAGCGTACGGCTGCTATACCTTCAACAAACACCAAAGTAGTGGGGTGTGTCTAGAAGGGAACCAATCAGTAACCAACCAGAAACACCCTCACAAGAAAACACAAAAAATATACTGTATATAATACAATATTAAGGTAGCGCCACACAGCAGTAAATATAAATGTGCAAGGGGCACTGTATATGGCAAAAGAGTGAATAATTCACAGTGTGGTCATAAAATAAGCAATAAATCAGATAATAAAAATTCAGCACATAGAAAACGATATAAATATAAATATAAATAAAAATAATAATAGCAATGCAAATAAAAGCTCAGAGACTCATATGAATTTGATGATATAGTCCCTTTTAGAAAGTCATTTCAATATATGAGAGAAGATAACATAAAGTTCAAACTTCCCTCTCTTGGAGTGTCCTTGTCTGGATGCGTGTGTTTGCGGTGCAGCTCCCTCCCAATCACTGTTTCTTACCGCCTCCAAACGACCATAGCCTGTTCCCCTGAGTTGTTACACAGCCCTATTTGTTATCGCACTATATATTGGGACTTTGCTTCTCAGTGCCTTTCTAACAGCCATAAAGGGACATTAGTATCCCGGTGAGCTATATATTTAAAGTGGGCCAGTGTTTTACTCACAGTGGGACACAGACACAGTTTGAACATACAGTATCCAGTTTATCCGTGTTTGGGACAACTTATACAGAGTGCCAGCACATACCTCATATGTTTGAGGGTGAAGCTTGTAAGTGTACATCCAGATGATTTTATTGTGAATAAAGTGAAAAGGTGTTTTTTAATCTGCACTTAGATCAGCGTGTTTTTTTCCCTGGCTGCGCTCCACACCCCTTTCTGTTTTTACAGATTTTTTGCTCACAGATCCACACCTCACGGAGATCACACCAGTGATTGGGAGGGAGCTGCACCGCAAACACACGCATCCAGACAAGGACACTCCAAGAGAGGGAAGTTTGAACTTTATGTTATCTTCTCTCATATATTGAAATGACTTTCTAAAAGGGACTATATCATCAAATTCATATGAGTCTCTGAGCTTTTATTTGCATTGCTATTATTATTTTTATTTATATTTATATTTATATCGTTTTCTATGTGCTGAATTTTTATTATCTGATTTATTGCTTATTTTATGACCACACTGTGAATTATTCACTCTTTTGCCATATACAGTGCCCCTTGCACATTTATATTTACTGCTGTGTGGCGCTACCTTAATATTGTATTATATACAGTATATTTTTTGTGTTTTCTTGTGAGGGTGTTTCTGGTTGATTACTGATTGGTTCCCTTCTAGACACACCCCACTACTTTGGTGTTTGTTGAAGGTATAGCAGCCGTACGCTTTGGTTACAATTACTTTAGCCTGTGTGTGTGTATATATTTACTTCTTTATCTATTGATCCTAGATCTTCATATTTATGGCTACCTCAGATAGTTTTGGAAATTACTTTGACCCAACTACAAGAAGTAGATTATTATCCACATCTATAGAAAAAGAAGGAGAAGAAAAAGATCCTAAAATTCTGTTTCGTAGACTAGAGAGATTGTGTAAATCACAGATCAACTGTTGGTATGACTTGATCACACTAGAAAATTTTGAAAAATATGGGATTATCCCCAAAGGGCTAAAATTATATAAAGCCAATATTTTTGAGTTAGATGAAGTCGAATATCACAGTGAGTGGGAGGAAGCAATGGACGAATGTTCCAGGAAGTTCATATCCATTCTAAAAAAATATAGGGACAAAAAGGTACAGAAATTGACTGAGGAGATTAACCAGATAGAAACAATTATTAATGAATATAAGGATGATGTGTTATATATCGAACTAGATAATAGGAACCGCGCTTCCTTGAAACACTTTGAGTCTGAACTTATAAAAAACAAAAAGAAAAAATTATATCATGCCCTGTATGGGGGACAAGAACAAGATAGTCAAAATATACAAACAAATTCTGAGGAAATAGGACAGGGAGAAACGGAGAGAGGGAATGATTTGAATAGACCTTTTGACAGTAGACACTTCCACATTAATGGACAACCAAAACAACAGCGTAAAAATAACTACAATAATAAAAATAGGAATCAGATGAAAAGTGACCAGAAAAAAGATAGAGATATTCAAGACACATATAGGGGGCAGAAATTTAAAGGTAATGAGTGGAGAGACAGTCCTCAGAGTGGAAATTGGAGAAATAGGTTTGGGTCTAATAGGAATAGCCCGAAAAATATGGGAGCTATACCAAAAGAGAGGACTCAAGAGGGGAATCACCCTCAAAGTAACAATAATACAAATAAAAATACCTGGGGGAATAATAATCACAAAAAAGGTGAAAATGGGCCCAAAAGGAACCCAAATAAAGATCTAACAAAAGATATGGGGGGATATTTTCCATTCAGAAGAGACCAGGTACAGGACCGTTTTTTAGACATACACCCCAGAGACCCCCCAAACGAGGGGAACAGAAATCCCAAAAGAGGTATAGAGTACGAAGAAGGGGATGTAGAGGAGGGGTGGTATGTCGAATCAAAGAACAAAAAAGGGAGAGACAAGCAATACTGAAAGCACATGGACAAAAGATTTTTAACATTTCAGAAAGAGTGCTTACTAGGGAAGAAGAGAAACTCCTAGAAAAAGGACTTTCTTTTTCACCAGATATGGTCCCTAATGATTTTGAATTATTCATTGACTTGAAAAAGCTGGTGAGGAAGCTCACTCTCACCAGACATTTTCAATTAAGGGAGAGTCACTGCATAGAGAATGAAAGTGAAAAACAGGGGGATGAATCCCTTTTAGTCCTGGAAAGTTTAGAATTAGAAAATCAGGTTTCATATGAAAATAATGAGGGAGAAGTACTTGAGATCTTACGAGATTTAGAGAATGAAGCTAAAGATATACCTATTAATCATAGCTCATTAAAGAAAAAATCCTCGTTTTACCCAACACAGTCTAAGGGTTACTGTATACCAGTCTTTGAATCTCTAATGGATAAAGAAATTAGAGAAATCTGTAACAAAAATAAGATCGACAATAAAAAACGATTACATTATGGGAAGGGTAACCTTTCCAGACTGGAATTATGTGCTCTTAAAAATCTTAGTGAAGATAGAAGTATCATCATCCGCAACGCCGATAAAGGCGGCGGTATTGTGGTACAAAATAGACAAGAGTACATTAAGGAAGCAGTTCGCCTGTTGTCAGATACAGAGACTTACTGCACTTTAGATAAAAATCCCACCAAGGATTTTTTAAATGAATATGAGAATCTTATTAGAGATGGCAAAAAGAAAGGCGTTTTATCTAAAACTGAATTTGACTACCTGGTGGTGGAGAACCCTGTCCTACCGATTTTTTATCATTTACCCAAGATTCACAAGGGCCTAACAGATCCCCCAGGTAGGCCCATTGTGTCGGGGATAGGGGGACTCACCACCAGGTTGTCTGAGTATGTGGATGTCATATTGAAACCCATGGTACCCTGTTTAAGGTCCTATGTAAGGGACACACCACATTTACTAGAGTTGGTGGAGGGTCTCGAGTGGAAAGAGGATTATATATGGATAACGATGGATGTGTGCGCATTGTACACTTCCATCCCACATTCTCTAGGTATAACAGCTGTAAAATACTTCCTGGAGAAAAGTGGATATATAAATGAAATACAGAGTAGTTTCTTAGAGTCAGCAATGGATTTCATTTTGACCAGGAACTATTTCTTATTCGAAAACAGGTACCTCCTACAAAAAAGAGGGACCGCAATGGGGACTAAATTTGCCCCCAATTTTGCGAACCTCTATATGGGGTGGTGGGAGGACCTGTTCATTTTCAATAAGGAGAATCCATATAAACCTCACATAATAAGATGGCATCGATACATAGATGACATTCTGATAGTGTGGCAGGGCCCTGCTGAAGGGATTAGACTGTTCCTTGAATATGTAAATAAGAATGTAATGAACCTGAATTTCACCATGGAGTTTAATTCTAAAAAAGTCACGTTTCTAGATCTTGAACTAATAAAAGAGGGATCAAGTATATACACCAGTCTATATAGAAAGCCCACGGACACCAACGGGTATCTACATGCCCATAGTGGACACCACGAGAAATGGAAAAGAAACATCCCTTTTGGACAGTTTCAGAGGGCCAGGCGAAATTGTACCAAAGACACTGATTTCCTACGAGAAGCAGAAATAATCAAAAACAGATTTCTGGCAAAAGGCTATCCTGAAGCAATGTTAGTAGATACGCAGGAACGAGTAGGTAAGATGGATAGGAACACACTTGTGAAAGGGAAGGCAAAGTGTGAAAAAACAAAACAACTATATACATCAGAGAATAGACAAGGGAAGAAAAAGGAAAAAAGGAAAATACAACTGGTCACTAGATACAATAGAGCCTCTAGAGATATAGAGAAAGCAATAAAGAGACACTGGCCTATACTAATGCAGGACCCAATTTTGAGGGATTCTATTAATGAACAAGGTCAGGTAGTTTTTAAGCGAAATATTAACATCAAGAATAAAATTAGCCCAAGTATGTTGAGACCTGCTAGTAAAGATCCATGGCTACAGAAACACACACACGGCTTTTTTAAATGTGGTAGAAAAAACTGTAAATGCTGTGCTCACCAAAATCCACAGAATAAATCTTTTGGAATCCTAAGAAATGACAACGAATACAAAATTAAAAGTTTAATGACGTGTAAAACCAGTTATGTGGTATATCTCCTGAGGTGCTCCTGTGACAAAATTTACGTTGGACGCACGAAGCGCCAGATAAAAACGAGGTTCGGGGAGCACCTCAGGAATATAGAAAATGGTCTAGAGAGTCATGGTCTATCAGCACATTTTTTGGAGTGTCATAATAGAGATAGTGCAGGGTTAACTGTAGTTGCCATTGAACATATTAGGAACAGAATGAGGGGAGGGGATCGCCTCCTTGAGCTGAGAAAACGGGAGACGTATTGGATCCATAGACTGGGGTCTATGGGTCCAGACGGCCTTAACCGTGATATTGATTTAGCTGCATTTTTAGACACTTAGTAGGATATATATTGGTTGCCTGCACAGATCTTTTTTATATTACAGGCAGTTTATGTTTAAGCTTGTTACACTAATATTAGAGTGAGAGGATTTCGTTTAGATGTTTTAGATAAACTTGCAGTTCTAACACATTTTTTAATCAAAAATTTTTTACTATGTTTCATTGCTCTCTTTCTCGATATTTATATTTTTAAGTTTTTATTTGTAACTCTTATGTGTTTTGCTTACTATGTAATTTATATTTGTTGCCATGATGAAAGTTTTATGGTTACATTTTATATTGACTTGCTTGCATCTGAGAAATATTGGTTTATATTCTGTGCATTTTATCTTCTGTGTATTATGTGTAACAGCTGTGCAGGCCCAGCTACTAGTTACTATGATATGTGGGTGTGTTACCAAATGGATAGCCAGGATTGGCTAAAGCACAGTATAGGACACCCCTTATAAGAAACGTCAGTAGAGTAGATGGGCATCGCCTCTGACGAAGCTGGGAGGAGCCCAGCAAAACGCGTAAGGCCACGCCCATCTATTTGACGGAGGATCAGGTTAGCACTGTGTGCAGCGGCGTCTCCTTTAGCCGGCTATCATTATAGGACCGCGCTGCCACTGTTTCTTACCGCCTCCAAACGACCATAGCCTGTTCCCCTGAGTTGTTACACAGCCCTATTTGTTATCGCACTATATATTGGGACTTTGCTTCTCAGTGCCTTTCTAACAGCCATAAAGGGACATTAGTATCCCGGTGAGCTATATATTTAAAGTGGGCCAGTGTTTTACTCACAGTGGGACACAGACACAGTTTGAACATACAGTATCCAGTTTATCCGTGTTTGGGACAACTTATACAGAGTGCCAGCACATACCTCATATGTTTGAGGGTGAAGCTTGTAAGTGTACATCCAGATGATTTTATTGTGAATAAAGTGAAAAGGTGTTTTTTAATCTGCACTTAGATCAGCGTGTTTTTTTCCCTGGCTGCGCTCCACACCCCTTTCTGTTTTTACAGATTTTTTGCTCACAAGTCTAAAATAGCAATGCAGATTTTAATTATAAATAAAATAGATTAATGTGTTAAAGGTGCCGGCACCAATGGCGAAAATTAAAAATATATAATACAGACAGATGTAGTCTGAGATAAAAACATATGAGATACACAAAAATATAGTATGGTGTTAGATACAATTTGTATTGTGACCACAGTTCCTAACAAAATTTCTAACAAAGGATCTATGATTCCTAGTATAGGTCAGTCTCATAAGTAGGATATTCAAATGGCAAACAGTTGTTCCCAGTTCTATTGATACTTGCTTACCGTAATGATGTTTCTGATTGCCGTCCTCAAATAGTTGGAAACAGAACTGTTTGCGGCCGTGAATGGTAGATGAAAAAAACGCTCCAGCGGTATTGTCCAATCTTTTGTAGGTGGCAAGCGTTGTTGCTATTAAACTGCAATTCAAAAAGCAATTTAAAATGATAAAATCCCAATATGTCTGGATAGTCTGTGTATTGCCGATGCTAAGTTGCAGGTAAATCCTGGGCCCGAGGTATTTGCTGGCAGCCGTAACACGACTTTCTGGGCTGTACCTCCAGGTCCTATTACCTGTTACCTGTTCCTGTGTGTGGAATAGCAGGATAGGGGATCCATTGGAAAGGATATGATGAGCAAAAAGATTTGCTCATCCAACTCTCATTTACTGACTTTCCTATTGAGGAACTTGGTTTTAGTAGGTGAGGTGCATTAAAGCCGTCTTTTCATTAAAGCGGTGTGTACATATGCGTAATCCCTCACCCAGGATCTATTTACCGAATTCCTAATATACCTAATTAACATCATATCCTTTCCAACGGATCCCCTATCCTGCTATTCCACACACCGGAACAGGTAACAGGTAATAGGACCTGGAGGTAAAGCCCAGAAAGTTGTGTTACGGCTGCCAGCAAATACCTCGGCCCCAGGATTTACCTGCAACTTAGCCACGGCAATACACAGACTATCCAGACATATTGGGATTTTATAATTTTAAATTGCTTTTTCAATTGCAGTTTAATAGCAACAACGCTTGCCACCATTTCAGAAAAAAATAATCCTCTAACAGTAACGGTTTTAAGCCAAGATTTTACTTTATATATTAAAATATAGGTGTTCCAATTAAAGCCCCTGATGTTTAAGCCTCTTACAACAGTGTATAATATAATTGGCGTGAAGTATTCCGTCCTAGTCTATTCCCATCCTATATTATAAAAGGCCAAGTGTGTTTGTCCGAAGCTGTCATGCGCAGTAGGACAAACACACCTGGCCTTAGATTGACAGCTGGCACCAGACCTGGACCCTTACAGTGGCGCGTGGCAAACCCTGTTCTCGTGGTGGACACAGTTGATGCAGAGAGATGCTTCTAACTGATCCTCACGTGCCACAAACTACTCACGCACCACTGTAAGGGTCCAGGTCTGGTGCCAGCTGTCAATAAAACTCACGTGCTGCTGCCTAAACTACGGAGCTTGATGTGAATGTAAGCTGATTCTGCGCGCCAGTAGTGAGGATCAGCTTAGTAGCATAGTTAGTGGCGTGTGAGGACCAGCTTACATTCACATGTGGCTCCGTAGTTTAGGCAGCAGCACGTGAGTTATATTGACAGCTGGCACCAGACCTGGACCCTTACAGTGGTGCGTGAGGATCAGTTAGAAGCATCTCTCTGCATCAACTGTGTCCACCGAGAACAGGGTTTGCCGGGGATGATGTGGGCGTGTCGGGGGTGGGAACGGGCGTGCCGGGGGCGGGGGCGGGCATGTTGTGGCGGGGCCGGGCGTGTCAGGGGCGGGGCCGGGCGGGCCCGCGCATGGCCGTGTGCAGAAGAGATAGCTCAAAAGAGGAGGGGGGAGAGATAGCTCAAAAGAGGAGGGGGAAGGGGGGAAGATAGCTCAAAAGAGGAGGGGGGAAGGGGGGAGAGATAGCTCAAAAGAGGAGGGGGGAAGGGGGGAGAGATAGCTCAAAAGAGGAGGGGGAGGGGGGAGGGATAGCTCTAAAGAGGAGGGGGGAAGGGGGGAGAGATAGCTCAAAAGAGGAGCGGGGAGGGGGGGAGATAGCTCAAAGGGGGAGGGGGGAGAGATAGCTCAAAAGAGGAGGGGAGGGGGGAGAGGAGGGGGGAGAGTTAGCTCAAAAGAGGAGGTGGGGAGGGGGGAGAGATAGCTCAAAGGGGGAGGGGGGAGAGATAGCTCAAAAGAGGAGGGGGGAGAGATAGCTCAAAGGGGGAGGGATAGCTCAAAAGAGGAGGGGAGGGGGAGAGAGAGCTCAAAAGAGGAGGGGGAGAGATAGCTCATAAGAGGAGGGGGGAGAGAGCTCAAAAGAGGAGGGGAGAGGGGGAGAGAGAGCTCAAAAGAGGAGGGGGGAGAGATAGCTCAAAAGAGGAGGGGGAGAGATAGCTCAGAAGAGGAGGGGGGGGAGATAGCTCAAAATAGGAGGGGGGGAGATAGCTCAGAAGAGGAGGGGGGAGAGATAGCTCAAAAGAGAAGGGGAGAGATAGCTCAAAAGAGGAGGGGGGAGGGCGCAGAGATAGCTCAAAAGAGGAGGGGGAGGGGGGAGAGATAGCTCAAAAGAGGGGGGAGAGCAAAATAGGGGGGAGAGCAAAAGAGGGGGGAGAGCAAAAAAGAGGGGGGAAGGGAGATGGCAAAAGAGAGGGGGGGAGGGAGACGGAAAAAGAGAGGGGGGGAGAGAGACAGCAAAAGAGAGGGGGGAGGGAGATGGCAAAAGAGAGGGGGGAGGGAGACGGCAAAAGAGAGGGGGGTGGGAGATGGCAAAAGAGTGGGGGAGACAGCAAAAGAGAGGGGTGAGGGAGAGCAAAAGAGAGGGGAGGGAGACAGCAAAATATAGGGGAGGGAGACAGCAAAAGAAAGGAGGGAGAGAGAGAGAGAGCAAAAGAAAGGGGGGGGGGAGAGAGAGAGCAAAAGAAAGGGGAGAGAGCTATAGCAAAATAAAGGGGAAAGAGCGAGAGCAAAAGAAAGGGGAAAGAGAGAGAGCAAAAGAAAGGGGGGGAGAGAGAGAGCAAAAGAAAAGGGGGAGAGAAAGAGAACAAAAGAAAGGGGGAAAAGAGAGAGCAAAAGAAAGGGGGGAGAGAGAGAGCAAAAGAAAGGGGGGGATAGAGAGCAAGAGAGGGGGGGAGAGAGCAAGAGAGAGAGGGGAGAGAGCAAGAGAGAGAGGGGAGAGAGCAAGGGGTGGAACCACTGTACTGCAAAAAATGGCCCGTGTACACGGGCTTTAGGACTAGTCGGATATAATGGACCATCAGAAAAAAGCAGTGCGGGCAAACAACTATTATCAGCCGGGCATATAAACACAGGGAATTACAGAGAACCATAATTAACACGAGCAGCTTACCCAATGGTGAAGTCGTAATCCTTAATGTAGATCTGTTGGTAAGTGCTCCAGCATACAAACGGTCTCACTCTACCTGTGTGCCGCGCTGAGTATCCAAAGAACTTAGAACACTGCACTGTGTCTCCTCCTCAGCGCTCCCCCGGGAGCTGCAACGCCACATTCACTTCCGGTCTGGTCTGATCAGGTGCTCAGGATGTACGGGGAACTTCACCAAATCCCAATTAAGAGCAAGTAGATTAAAAGAAACCAAGTCCTCGCACACCAAAAAGGGGGTAGATTAGGGTAAGGAAATGAAGCCGTCACTCCATGCTTAGTAATAAAAAGCTTCTTTATTAGAATCACTAAAGGGCAAATCTTGCCATCAGGAGCATAGGTCAAACGCGTCCCTTTAAAGTAAAATTATCAGAATCTGACAACCGGTTATTATTTTACTGAAGGCTAACCCGCTTCAAAATTCAACATGCTTATCTATAGTGGCAAAGATCTTGACATAATCCTAATGTAGGCTACATAGAACATTTTAAAAGGTAAGACTTCATCAATTAACATAGAGTTGTATAAGTAAACTAAATGAGTGACCGTATATACATTTCTTAGGTTATTTGTCATGAACAAAGGTCTTTTGTACTTGTAGATACATTGGCCTCTAGTTATAAACGTGTTTACTTACCTGCCATCGCCGGCCCCAATACGCCCGCCTAAGCTCGCCTACCATCGCCGCAGCGGACCTGAATAATCTCGCCAAAGTTATCAATAAATCTGTCAAAAAGCTGCGCACCAAGTACGGGCGATGAGCAGCAGACTGTGATAGTTATCACTCATCCTCTCTCGCTGCTCTTCGGCTTTTTGACAGCTTATTTGACAAGCTGTCACTAAGCACCCACACTAAACTACACTGTTCTACCCCCTATACTGGTGCCCCCGGAGCATCCCGCAACTAAATAAAGTTATTAACCCCTAAACTGCCGCAACCGAAAACCGCTGCAACTATAATAAATGTATTAACCCCTAAACTGCCGCTCCCGGAGCCCACCGCCACCTACATTATACCTAGTAACCCCTATCCTGCCCCCCCTATACCGCCTCCACCTATAATAAATTTATCAACCCCTATCCTGCCGATCCTGGATCCCGCCGCAACTAAATAAATTGTTTAACCCCCAAACCGCCACTCCCGGACCCTGCTGCCACCTATTTTAAACTTATTAACCCCTAATCTGCCCCCCCTACACCGTCGCCAACTATAATAAATTTATTAACCCCTATCCTGCCCCCCCTACACCGCCGCCACAATAATAAATTTATTAACCCCTATCCTGCCCCCCTACACTGCCACCACTATAATAAAATTATTAACCCCTAAACCTAAGTCTAACCCTAACCCTAACACCCCCCTAACTTAAATATTAATTAAATACATCTAAATATTATAACTCTTATTAACTAAATTAATCCTATTTAAAACTAAATACTTACCTTTAAAATAAACCCTAATATAGCTACAATATAAATAATAATTATATTGTAGCTATCTTAGGATTTATTTTTATTTTACAGGCAACTTTCAATTTATTTTAACTAGGTACAATAGCTATTAAATAGTTATTAACTATTTAATAGCTACCTACTTAAAATAAAGACAAATTTACCTGTAAAATAAAAACTAACCTAAGTTACAATTACACCTAACACTAAACTATACTTAAATAAATTATTCCTATTTAAAACTAAATACTTACCTGTAAAATAAACCCTAAGATAGCTACAATGAAATTAATAATTACATTGTAGCTATTTTAGGATTTAGATTTATTTTACAGGTAACTTTGTATTTATTTTAGCTAGTTAGAATAGTTATTAAATAGTTATTAACTATTTAATAACTACCTAGCTAAAAGAAATCCAAAATTACCTGTAAAATAAATCCTAACCTAAGTTACAATTAAACCTAACACTACACTATCATTAAATAAATTAAATAAATTACGTACAAATAACTACAAAAAACTAACTAAAGTACAAAAAATAAAAAAACTAAGTTACAAAAATAAAAAAAACTAAGTTACAAACATTTCAAAAATATTACAACAATTTTAAGCTACTTACACCTAATCTAATCCCCCTAATAAAATAACAAAGCCCCCCAAAATAAAAAAAAATGCCCTACCCTATTCTACTTTAAAAAGTTACCAGCTCTATTACCTTACCAGCCCTTAAAAGGTCCTTTTGCGGGGCATGCCCCAAAGAAAACAGCTCTTTTTCCTGTAAAATAAAAATACAACCCCCCCCCCAACATTAAAACCCAACACCCACACACCCCTACTCTAACCCAAACCCCCCTTAAATACACCTAACACTACCCCCCTGAAGATCCTCCTACCTTTAGCCGTCTTCAGCCAGCCGACCACCGATGGAACAGACGAGGACATCCACAGTGGCCGAAGTCTTCATCCAAGGGGCACTGAAGAAGTCTTCCATCCGATTGAAGTCTTCATACAGGCGGCGTCTTCAATCTTCATCCATCCGGAGCGGAGCAGAGCCATCTTCAGACGAGCCGACGCGGAGCCATCCTCTTCTACCGACGGACTAACGACGAATGACGGTTCCTTTAAGTGACGTCATCCATGATGGCGTCCCTCGAATTCCGATTGGCTGATAGGATTCTATCAGCCAATCAGAATTAAGGTAGGAAAAATCTGATCAGATTGAAGTTAAATCAGATTGGCTGATCCAATCAGCCAATCAGATTGAGCTTGCATTCTATTGGCTGTTCCGATCAGCCAATAGAATTCAAGCTCAATCTGATTGGCTGATTAAATCAGCCAATCAGATTTTTCCTACCTTAATTCCGATTGGCTGATAGAATCGAGGGATGCCATCTTGGATGACGTCACTTAAAGGAACCGTCATTCATCGTTAGTCCGTCGGTAGAAGAGGATGGCTCCGCGTCGGCTCATCTGAAGATGGCTCCGCTCCGGATGGATGAAGATTGAAGACGCCGCCTGGATGATGACTTCAATCGGATGGAAGACTTCTTCAGCGCCCCTTGGATGATGACTTTAATCGGATGGAAGACTTCTTCAGCGCCCCTTGGATGAAAACTTCAATCGGATGGAAGACTTCTCCAGCGCACCTTGGATGAAGACTTCGGCCGCTGCGGATGTCCTCTTCTGTTCCATCGGTGGTCGGCTGGCTGAAGACGGCTAAAGGTAGGATGATCTTCAGGGGGGTAGTGTTAGGTTTATTTAAGGGGGGTTTGGGTTAGAGTAGGGGTGTGTGGGTGGTGGGTTTTAATGTTGGGGGGGTTGTATTTTTATTTTACAGGCAAATGAGCTGTTTTCTTTGGGGCATGCCCCGCAAAAGGCCCTTTTAAGAGCTGGTAAGGTAATAGAGCTGGTAACTTTTTAATGTAGAATAGGGTAGGGGATTTTTTTTATTTTGGGGGCTTTATTATTTTATTAGGGGGCTTAGATTAGGTGTAAGTAGCTTAAAATTGTTGTAATATTTTTGAAATGTTTGTAACTTAGTTTTTTTATTTTTTGTACCTCAGTTTTTTTATTTTTTGTACTTTAGTTAGTTTATTTAATTGTATTTAATTGTAGTTATTTGTAGCTAATTTATTTAATTAATTTAATGATAGTGTAGTGTTAGGTTTAATTGTAACTTAGGTTAGGATTTATTTTACAGGTGATTTTGTATTTCTTTTAGCTAGGTAGTTATTAAATAGTTAATAACTATTTAATAACTATTCTAACTAGCTAAAATAAATACAAAGTTACCTGTAAAATAAATATAAATCCTAAAATAGCTACAATGTAATTATTATTAATTACATTGTAGCTATCTTAGGGTTTATTTTTTGCGGGTAAGTATTTAGTTTTAAATAGGAATAATTTATTTAAGTATAGTATAGTGTTAGGTGTAATTGTAACTTAGGTTAGTTTTTATTTTACAGGTAAATTCTTCTTTATTTTAACTAGGTAGCTATTAAATAGTTAATAACTATTTAATAGCTATTGTACCTAGATAAAATAAAATGAAAGTTGCCTGTAAAATAAAAATAAATCCTAAGACAGCTACAATATAATTATTATTTATATTGTAGCTATATTAGGGTTTATTTTAAAGGTATTTCGTTTTTAATAGGATTAATTTAGTTAATAAGAGTTATAATATTTAGATGTATTTAATTAATATTTAAGTTAGGGGGGTGTTAGGGTTAGGGTTAGACTTAGGTTTAGGGGTTAATAATTTTATTATAGTGGTGGCGGTGTAGGGGGGCAGGATAGGGGTCAATAAATGTATTATAGGTGGCGGCGGTGTAGGGGGGGCAGGATAGGAGTTAATAGGTATTATGTAGGTGGCGGCGGGGTCCCGGAGCGGCGGTTTAGGGGTTAACATATTTATTAGAGTGGCGGCGGGGTCTGGGAGCAGCGGTTTAGGGGTTAATCAGTTTATTAGACTGGCGGTGGGCCCCGGGAGCGGCGGTTTAGGGGGTAATACATTTATTTAGTTGTGGCAGTGTAGGGGGGGGACAGATTAGGGGTGTTTAGACTCGGGGTACATGTTAGGGTGTTAGGTACAGACATCTCCCATAGGAATCAATGTGATGTCAGGCAGCAGCGAACATGAACTTTCGCTATGGTCAGACTCCCATTGATTCCTATGGGATCCGCCACCTCCAGGGCGGCGGATTGAAAACCAGGTACACTGGGCCGGAAAAGTGCCGAGCGTACCTGCTAGTTTTTTTATAACTAGCAAAAGTAGTCAGATTGTGCCGAACTTTGTGTTCGGAACATCTGGAGTGACGTAAGAATCGATCTGTGTCGGACTGAGTCCGGCAGATCGAAGCTTACGTCACTAAATTCTACTTTTGCCGGTGTGTAGGGCTTGATAACCTAGGCGAATCAGCCTCGCCACAAATACGCTGCGGAATTCCAGCGTATTTGAGGTTGACGGCTTGATAACTAGAGGCCTTTGTATTATTGTTAAAAAAAACAATAATATCCTATCTGCATTTGAAGGCATATGTATGATTATTTCAGAAGAGTTTTTTTAATTGTAATTCTAAAAGCATCGGGCCTGATAGAACAATAAGGAAGATAAGGGTCATCCTTGCCTCATGTCTCTTTGTAGTCTGTTTACTTGTAAAGATGCTATGGGAGCATTATATTTGTTTATAAATAATTTGAATGTGGGGTAAATAATTGATACTAAAATATCTTTTGTAGTCTTATAGATTCTCTTATTCTAGGTAAACAATAAAATTGAAGTGCATTTAGATTTAACACAATGGGGGTATAAGACAAGCTTAGCAAAAACACTTTTACCAGTGGGATATAAGGAAAGGAAAGACTTCATTGAGTAACCTAGAGTTGCATATGGAAACTAGTAGTTCCAAAACCTCTGGAGGGCCAAGTTTGAGGATGTCTGACTTAAGCCGATATGGGGTTACCTATATATTAAATTATGAGTTATAATATGTGGTAGCTTAAACATTTTCTCCTTTGGCTAATATGCCAAATTAGGACAATTAACATTTTTTCTTCCAAATAAAGTAAAATTTATCAGAATCTGACAACCGGTTATTATTTTACTGAAGGCTAACCCGCTTCAAAATTCAACATGCTTATCTACAAAGATTCCAGGTGAGTCAAATCTCATTTAGACTTTGACATGATCCTAATGTAGGCTACGTAGAACATTTTAAAAGGTAAGACTTCATCAATTAAGATAGAGTTGTATAAGGAATCTAAATGAGTGGCCGTATATACATTTCTAAGGTTATTTGTCATGAACAAAAGCCACCTGTACTTGTAGATACTTTTGTATTATTGTTAAAAAGAGCTTGTAAAGTGATCCATATTAATTCATATTATTTTTTCATGCCCAAACCCATTTCTTTAATCCAAAAAATAGTTAACAGTAATAATAGAATAAAAATAAAAAAGGACTCTCATACTCCAATCCATACAGTACAAACTGTTCATCCCTTTTATCATTTAGTGAGGCTTAATGGAATACTATTTAAATAAAGCCTGAAAGACTGAATTAACATTCTATCCAGTCCCATTTTATTATTAACATTATTCTAAAAAACTATATACTTTTGCTTTTTAATGTTACAAATGTTACCATCATATACATTTTCTAACAAATTAGAAAAAGTCTTACTAATTTCTTTAGTTCCTAACCAAGATTATTTTATTAGATCTTGTCTACAATCTTCTAATATAAACTGGTAACCTGCGTGCTTTGCTCCCAAATCTGTAAAATCTTCCTTACAATTTCATTGTTACTGGGTTTTTTTTTGTATTTTGTATAAGACGATTATATCTCCTAATAAGTTTTTGGTTAAAGGAAGCTGGTAATGTAATTTTTTTATGTTTTCCTGATCATCTATTTATACATTCGGCAGTGTATTTAGTTGTTCTATGTTAACTTTATTTTGTCACTCAGAAAAAATGCTTTTGCCTATGGAAACTGTCTCCTATGCTAAATATTTAAATACAGTATTGGCTTTAGAAAGTTATGTAAACAAGACACAGTAGCAGAAATCAACCACTAAGGGGAAGATTTTCTATCCCTGCAGGCAGACAGGTTTACAAGTAGTGAGTCTATCCACCTGCAATTGCCACTTGCAATGTTGCATTGCACAGCAAAATTTAACATTGCACACGAAATACAGGGGTCCATTTATCATTGTGCGGATGGACATGATCCACTATAGCGAACTATGTCCACCGCCCATCGATAATATCATTGCACCAGCAGTTCTTGTGAACTGCTGGTGCAGCACTGCCCCCTGCAGATTTGTGGCTAATCGGCCGCCAGCAGGGGGTGTCAATCAACCCGATCATATTGAATCGGGTTGATTTTTGGCGATGTCTCTCTGCCGCCTTAGAGCAGGCGGACAGGTTATGGAGCATCAGTCTTTATCAAGCTCAGGGCATCAAGCATGGAGCTTGATAAATAGACCCCTTCATGTGCAATGCTGCTCCCTTTTTTCAGCGCAACCAATTGTGCTAAAACAGGAAATGTAAATCACCCTGGACGAGCGAGTGTCGGGGTGATTATTTTCACCACTTCTGAGGTGATAGAGAGTAAAAATCAGCACTTTCTGCTTCTTAAATGTGTGGAAGCAGGTTAGCTTATGCAAACCTGCTTCGAATTGCCCAAAAAGCTGAGTATGCAGCTTAATAAATCTACCCCGTAGTTCGTGAGAGAGAGCCCAGCCCTTTAAAAAAAGGTGCTCCTGACTACAGTAAATACAATGAACTCTTATTAGCTGCTTTCTTCAGTGCATCATCCCTTAAATGCTCTAATCAATGTACCAAGGGTTTCAAACTTGGTTAAAGAAGAAACTGCAGTCAATATTTTAGCAAAATCACACAGATTTAATTGAGACGATTCACTCCTCTTCTTCAGAAACAGCAAACAAAATGGCATATGCATTATGCTGTACTGTATGGTAAAATTAATATGGTAAAGCAAAGTTACAGATATAACAGTAAAACATATCTAAGCATAATATTATGTTTGAGTTGGAAATATCCTGTTGACAAAGTAAAGAGCATATGTGCCTCAATAGTACAACTGGGGCTTTTAGATGCCATTAAAATATTGTTACCATATGCAAATCACAATATAACCAGTATAATAGAATACATAGACAAGGCTATCACATTTATAGAGAACAGTGTTCTATACAAGTGGATATTTAGAGAGGCTTTATAAAATAAAATTTACATAAAGCTTGAAAGACTGAATGAACACTCTATCCAGTCTCATGATGTTAATATTATTCTAAAAAATAGTTTTGTCTGTAGCGTCCATCCATAATTGGATAGAAAAAGCATATTGTGAAATCCATGTTGGTTCTCATATGTAACACAGAGTATTAGGTAACTGTAACCCTAATGTAAGTTATAAAAAAATCTCCTAAAACAGGTTGAAGACTAATACATTTTGAATAATGCTTTAGTATATATCCAAATACCAAAATTATTTAGAGCTATATAGCCCACTGTACAACTGGCATACAATGACAAAGGATAATCAGATAATAAGAAAGAGCATAAATCATATGTCAAGCAACTGACATGTTTATGTAATCATCATTAATATTCTGTTAGTATAGTATAGTACTACTCAGAAGTTGCAGGACCCAAGTGGACACAGACAGTGAGCTAATAAGCTTTGCAACTGGTGAGTCCCCCCTCCCCCATAGAATGGACTAAATTTCCCCAAAGTTCCCCAAAAGTGAGATTCTTGCAAGGCAGAACAAATTTAATTATACATTTCCTTCAAATCTTTGAAAGGTACTAATGTAATAAATTGGTTTTAATGTATCAGAAAAAGGTGACTAAATCAAATTGTTGTGTTCATAATTTTATCAAAATTAGAAACAACCATAAAAAACAATGCTTAAATAGTGCAGCTTAAACATGGTAACCTGTAAACTCAAACAAGATATACTACTACTAATAATAATAATAATTATCGAAGAGTAAGTGTTGGGACAAAGGTCACCAGTAATTCTTTTAGAGAGCTTGGTCACTGATTGTGCAAAGCTTTGTAGGATAGCAGGCCTGCCTATCTTAAATAGTAGGCACCATTGTATTACAGATCTGTTCAGGGTTAGTGGAGTTTTATAGGCAAAATGTTGACCGGTACTGTAAGTTTGCAGTCTTGGTGCAGAAATTTGTACCAACTAAAGGTGATAAAGTTGTTTTTCTGGGAGACTATACTAAAATGCATTGCAATAGTGCAAATGTGATGTCACCAAAGTATGGATGATTGTGTAAAGGTCAGGTGCTTGATCCTAGCTAGTTGTAGTTTTGACCCTCCATATTCTAGACCAAGTTGCTGATCTTGTTGCAGCTTAGTTATCATCATACTATCTCTACCCATCACAAATACTTCGGTTTTGTCTGTTCTTAGCTTAAGTCAACTGGCACTCATACATTCTAAGAGATAAGCAAGACATGTATTGACTATTTATATTGCAACATTTGTGTTTGTCTTGATGGAGATTTTTATTTGTGTGTCATCTGCATTATAGTGCTGCCTTATGATATTTCCCATTGTAAGCATATACACTGCAGATGTGCAGAGATACATACTTTGGATGACACACTCTGGGTTCTGTCAGACAGTACTGCCAGTAAAATTAAATACCACAACAATATTCCCTAATCTGTATTTTTTCTTTATTGCTAGCAAAACATAAAGGGCTAGTTTACAAATGGAGCGCAAACATTTGTGCCCAAGTAATAAGGGGTATATAGCGACAGTTTGCACTCATCTGGCTTACTGCTCTTATTACGAGATGAAAGTAAACACGATCACGTGAGCGCAATTGTGATTTATGCTAGAATGATTACCACCACTTCAGAGCTTTAGTTAACTGTTTTGCGAAACATAAAAGTTGCACAAACACATAAAAAATGCATTATATTGTATAGTTACACTCATAATAACACTATATAATAAAAATAATTCAAAATAAAATTGCACACAAAAGTTTACATGTATTTATGTATTTATATGTGTATATATATATGTATTTACAGACATATATAAACATATAGATACATATGTACACATATAAACATTTATATAAGGGAATTGGAGCCCTTAAGTAGATGAAAACATGTAAAAGCATATTTATGCAATAATCATATTTAATAAAGGTTTTAACTATGTATTTACTGTAAATATTTCCCATTCCAATGTTCTGCACATAGCAAAATATGTTCTATGTGTTTTTAAATAGATATTCATATATATATTTGTATGTATCTATACCTTTATATAATAATGTGTATATATATATATATATATATATATATATATATATATATATATATATATATATATATATATATATATATATATATATATATACAGTTGCAAGAAAAAGTATGTGAACCCTTTGGAATGATATGGATTTCTGCACAAATTGGTCATAAAATGTGATCTGATCATCATCTAAGTCACAACAATAGACAATCACAGTCTGCTTAAACTAATAACACACAAAGAATGAAATGTTGCCATGTTTTTATTGAACACACCATGTAAACATTCCCAGTGCAGGTGGAAAAAGTAGGTGAAGCCCTAGACTAATGACATCTCCAAGAGCTAATTGGAGTGAGATGTCAGCCAACTGGAGTCCAATCAATGAGATGAGATTGGAGGTGTTGGTTACAGCTGCCCTGCCCTATAAAAAACACACACCAGTTCTGGGTTTGCTTTTCACAAGAAGCATTGCCTGATGTGAATGATGCCTTGCACAAAAGAGCTCTCAGAAGACCTACGATTAAGAATTGTTGACTTGCATAAAGCTGGAAAGGGTTTTAAAAGTATATCCAAAAGCCTTGCTGTTCATCAGTCCACGGTAAGACAAATTGTCTATAAATGGAGAAAGTTCAGCACTGCTGCTACTCTCCCTAGAAGTGGCCGTCCTGTAAAGATGACTGCAAGAGCACAGTGCAGACTGCTCAATGAGGTGAAGAAGAATCCTAGAGTGTCAGCTAAAGACTTACAAAAGTCACTGGCAAATGCTAACATCCCTGTTAGCGATTCTACAATACGTAAAACTCTAAACAAGAATGGATTTCATGGGAGGATACCACAGAGGAAGCCACTGCTGTCCAAACAAAACATTGCTGCACGTTTACAGTTTGCACAAGAGCACCTGGATGTTCCACAGCAGTACTGGCAAAATATTCTGTGGACAGATGAAACCAAAGTTGAATTGTTTGGAAGAAACACATAGCACTATGTGTGGCGAAAAAAGAGGCACAGCACACCAACAGCACACCAACAGCAAAACCTCATCCCAACTGTGAAGTATGGTGGTGGGGGCATCATGGTTTGGGGCTGCTTTGCTGCGTCAGGGCCTGGACGGATTGCTATCATTGAAGGAAAAATGAATTCCCAAGTTTATCAAGACATTTTGCAGGAGAACTTAAAGGCCATCTGTCTACCAGCTGAAGCTCAACAGAAGATGGGTGTTGCAACAGGACAATGACCCAAAGCATAGAAGTAAATCAACAACAGAATGGCTTAAACAGAAGAAAATACGCCTTCTGAAGTGGCCCAGTCAGAGTCCTGACCTCAACCCGATTGAGATGCTGTGGCATGACCTCAAGAAAGCGATTCACACCAGACATCCCAAGAATATTGCTGAACTGAAACAGTTTTGTAAAGAGGAATGGTCAAGAATTACTCCTGACCGTTGTGCACGTCTGATCTGCAACTACAGGAAACGTTTGGTTGAAGTTATTGCTGCCAAAGGAGGTTTAACCAGTTATTAAATCCAAGGGTTCACATACTTTATCCATCTGCACTGTGAATGTTTACATGGTGTGTTTAATAAAAACATGGTAACATTTCCTTCTTTTTGTGTTATTAGTTTAAGCAGACTGTGATTGTCTATTGTTGTGACTTAGATTTTATGACCAATTTGTGCAGAAATCCATATAATTCCAAAGGGTTCACATACTTTTTCTTGCAACGGTATATATATATATATATATATATATATATATATATATATATATATATATATATATATATAGGTATAGATATATATTGTACCAAAAATAACATCAGATATATGTAGAAATATGTATTATGAATAAATAGAACATATCCTGTTATGTGCAGAACATTGGAATGTGGAATATTCATATTTTCATGTTGGGTTAGCGTAAATGAGAATATGCAATCATGTTTGTGCGAGAGTGGGGTGTTAGGTTTTCTTTCCACTTTTTTCCTCCATTGAATTCTATGGGGGAATGCAATTCAATTCAAATCAATTTTGGATTTTTGCACTTGTCAGGTTACCACTAGATAAAAAACAGTTTACTTTCAACTCATAATACGAGGGCCACCCATATGAGCGCAAAAAAATCTTACTTCTAGTGCAATTAACGCTCAAGCAGGAGCGTTAATTTGCGCTCCACTCATAATCTGGCCCAAATTCTGCAAAAGTAATAAAAAAATTATTTGAACTGTTTAAATTGTTAGATAAATAATTTGATAATGTTTTTAGAAGGATTGCGATCAACCCATCAATTAGCATCATAGCCTTTGTGTATCCTCAAGCTGATAGAATTAAAAAAGTTTAGATAGACAGACAGATAGGTAGAAAGATAGATAGATAGATAGATAGAAAGATAGATAGATAGATAGATAGATAGATAGATAGATAGATAGATAGATGATAGATAGACCCCTATACTCCACACAAATTAAACACTTCCCAAAATAACTTACACTGTATGTATCAAGCATATATTTATTGACAAATTGAGTAAATTTAAATTTTCCATATTTAGTTTCTAAAAGTAGGATTTGTTAATTGACTAATTCCTCAATATAAAATGTCAACAACATCTCTGGTATATGGCCTGATGTGTTGCTCTCTAAAAGTAATCAATCAGTTTCATACAAAGTTCAGATAAAACAATCTGTTCTGGACCCACAGCAGAAGAAACTGTCAATTAAACCACCCAACAAAAATTTAGGCCGAGAGACTGTCACTAGGACAGCATACAGAGAGCCAATATATTAGCTGGCAGTGGCACACTATTTTGTGAGAGACGCTGCTTTTCATAGAAAACAGACACCATTAATCTTAAAGAAACAACAAGCTCTCTTCTGCATGTCCTGACTGATGGCAAACTTGTAAAAACACTTTTGGATTTAGGACCTGCAAACATTGTTGTGTAATCTTATTTCTACAGAGTCAGTGACATATTAGACAACCTAGTGCACTGAATGTATAAATAAAGATCACTGGTGGTCCACAACTTATATTGAAAAGCCAGGGATTGGGAAATGTCATTGGTGCTGTTCTTGTATTTTAGTTACCTATACCTCTGATTAAAAGATTTTCCAATTTACTTCCATTATCAAATTGTGCAAAATCGTTTTATATGTACACTTTCTGAGATACCAGCTCCTGCTATGTACAATATATAAGTCTGTGATTAGTTAATGGCAGTCACATGATGCATTGTCTTTTAATACTGTATTTAATGCTCTATTATAGGGACACTGAACCCATTTTTTTTCGTGATTCAGATAGAGCATGCAATTTTAAGCAACTTTCTAATTTACTCCTATAATCAAATTTTCTTAATTCTCTTGGTATCTTTATTTGAAAAGCAAGAATGTAAGTTTAGATGCTGGCAGATTTTTGGTGAACAAGCTGGGTTGTCCTTGCTGATTGGACAGCACCAATAAACAAGTGCTGGCTCCTTAGCTTAGATGCTTTCTTTTTCAAATAAAGATAGCAAGAGAACAAATAAAAAATGATAATAGGAATAAATTAGAAAGTTGCTTAAAATTGCATGCCCTATTTGAATCAATCAGAAAAAAATCTGGGTTCAGTGTCCCTTTAGCTATTTTGTAATCAGCATGTTTTAAAGGGGCATTGCAAATAAGTTAAAAAAAAAAACGTTTTTGCAATATGCTTTAGTTCTCAAAAATGCTTCTTTTAAAAGTGATTATCCTGAGGAGAATGATTATGGGGCTCAAGAACCAGCACTATTTGACAAAAATGTAAAAAGCAAAAAACAAAAACACTGAGATAAGGGGCAGTGTACAGGGGCTTATATACAGTTCATCATAAAGGTAATATATTTATACGTATAGTACATACAGTGTGTGTGTGTGTATATATATATATATACGCACACACAATAGGCACTTTCTCGCCAACAATTCGCAGACAATTCACTGGATTTAGCAGGTGTATCTATCTATCTATCTATCTATCTATCTATCTATCTATCTATCTATCTATCTATCTATCTATCTATCTATCTATATATATATAAATATATATATATATATATATATATATGATAGATAGATAGATAGATAGATAGATAGATAGATAGATAGATAGATAGATAGATAGATAGACACAGATGAAGAGACAGGCAGAGAGAGAAAGAGACAGACAAATAGACAGAGACATATAGATAGATAGATAGATAGATAGATAGATAGATAGATAGATACATAGATAGATAGATAGATAGATAGATAGATAGATAGATACATAGATAGATAGATAGATAGATAGATAGATAGATAGATAGATAGATAGATAGATAGATAGATAGATAGATAGATAGATAGATAGATAGATAGATAGATAGATAGATAGATAGATAGATAGATAGATAGATACATAGATAGATACATACATAGATAGATACATAGATAGATAGATACATAGATATAGATGATGGAAAGATGATAGATTTTTAGTGTTGTTTTGGGAAATAGGTAGGCATGATAGTACTTTGTAAAGAATGTAAAAGATGCTTTAAAAAATCAAGAAATGTCTTGTTTTAGGGGACACTGCCTTCCTGTGGTAGAATAAAGTAAGCTCATATAAATGAATCTAGGAAAAAATAATTTCTTTCAAAGCATTATTTTTTAACTTTAGAAGTAAAATGTCTGTTTTTTTTTTTTCTTTTTTCTTATTGTTAATTACATTGATATGATAGTCGCTGAAGCTGAACTGTAACAAATATAACTCCATTCAGAGGCTGTAACACAGTTGAACATACAATGACAGAAATCATGCAAACATGTTTAAAACTTAAATGATTATTTAACTAACTAAATAATATTACAAAATAATATAATGTTTTTATATTCAGACTAAAATACTAGACACAAGCTTATAAAAGCAATAATCACTACTAATACACAAAATGGAAATAAGAGATTCCAGAAACAAACGCTTCATTGAATGCAGAATCTTGTTTGCCTACTGTATAATAAATGGGACCTATAGTCATTTGAATTAGTCAAGATGTTAGCAATACATAAATTATATAACTGACAGATCAAATTCATTTGTTTAGACTTGATCAGAAGAATAAGTTCTGACATGGAGTCCTCCCATCTCAAGTGATTATTTACCCAATCAGGATTACCCTGATTGAATATAATATTCTTTTTAAAAAATCAAAAATTCTTTGTTGCAATAATATATTAACAACATGAAGAAATGACAGAAACATGGAAAAAGCAAAAGAATAATAAAATGTGGTGCATTTCTGTTGTATCAATGTAGGCATATTGGTTACAGTGGCTTAAGAAACTAAACATCTCTAAAACAAGGATAAAGATTACAAAAAAGTGGAAGTGGGTTACATTTTTTAAGGTGGCTGGGGAATCCAACATTATTTGGATTGCTGGGGAAGGGGGTGATGAGTGGTATCAGAGGATTTCTCAATATTATGATATAACACTGAAACCTACATATTAAATACTTGTACCTTTTCCAAAAAAAATATAATTTGCATATTATTTGTCTCATACCTACAACCAGCCTAAACAGCATTAATTAGTGACAGTGTAATACAACCAGAAAAAGGTGCTACTATTGAAAAACAATTGCCTGGCTAAGATTAAGGCCTAATCAGTATACTGGAATATCCCTCTTTGTAAAAATGACATCTTAACGATCATAAACCATATGTAAAATAAGTACATAAGTACCTTATTAAAGATTTCAAAGAAATGAAGCTAACAATACTTTTTTTGGGTTGTACTAAGGTGCGTTACATCAGTATCATAATCCTAGTATAATTATTTGCAAGCTGTGTATATGCCAGTGCAAATTATTTTTTTGACTAATACTACCTTTGAGCATGCCATATATCAAAGATAATTTAATATTAATAGTTGGCTAATTGGATTTTTATATTTAGGTTTTCCCACTGCCTTCATATTAATAAAAAAGGTAGGCTCCCATTGAAGGATCGCAATTTTGTAATTTATTTTATTTAATAACAATTTTGCAATTTCAACATTCAGTGTTACATTTGCTTTATTTATGTATGGGTAGTTTTATTATTAGTAACAAGAGACTGACATATAGTATCATCAAATGCATATGAATCATCATTTTTATAAATGTAATCAGTGTGTGTGGGTTCATCCAAAGAGGCCAACATTCAGCTTAAAGAGACATGAAATACTTTGAGTTTAATTCCCCCCCCCCCATAATTTTAATGCTAAAGATTAACATTAATGCATTAAAGGGACATATAGAACAAAATTAAACTTTCATTAATCAGGTAGAACATGCAGTTTTAAACACATTTTCCAATGTACTGCTATTATCTAATTTGCTTTGTTCTCTTGGTATCCTTTGAAAAGCATACCTGAGTAGGCTCAGGAGCAGAGATGCACTACTGGTAGCAAACTGCTGATTGGTGGTTGCACTCATATGCCTCTTGTCATTTTCGAACCTGATGCATTCAGCTATGCTATTCCTTCAATAAAGGATACCAAAGGAATTAAGCAAATTTATAATGGATCATATTACAAGTGGAGCACTATTTAACGCTCCCGCTTGAATATTAATTGTGCTAGAAGTAAGCTTTTTGCATTTGTTGGGTTGTGCTCGTAATATGAGTTTAAATTTAACTGTTTTTGATCATGTGCTAACCCGACATTAAAATATGAATATGGTCTATTTATTTGATGTTTTTGGTGCAATATATATTTACACCTATATATATATTTATATGACTATATGTATATAGGTAACAAAAGGCAGAGTGCAGCAGACGAAATAGATAAAAGTCCAAACTTTATTACAAATGGGTTAAAAGTCCACAACATCCATGGGAACAGTGAGTGAGACACAGTCACTTGTGCAAAACGGCTGACATGTTTCGACCCTCAGGTCATAATCATAGCTGTTTAAGGAAACACCTTACAACCTATTTAAGGGAGTAGGTTACATCTCATTGGTTAAAAGATAATGAATTAAAAAAATTCAACAAGGTGTGTCAATAGGTAATTTCATTGCCTGCTCATACAATTTTAAACTCCTGCTTCCACAATTTAAAGAGCCCTATACAAAAAATGCTTTATATTAAAGTGTAGATAAGTCACTGGATAAACCAGTTAGGGAAAATACATAGGTAAATAAATTGACATTGTGTTAAATATTCATAGTATGCATTATATATCATATACAATACTAAATTTGTTAAATGTAGAAATACTAGAGTTTTGAGAATGGGACTTGAGTGAACTGAATCACTAAATGACTATTGGAAATAGTGAGCTGAATATCAATGCATGATGATAAACATCTTGTTTAAGAAAAGTATTTAAAGTAAACCATGAAGCAAGTAAAGCAAATAAAGTGTGAAAATATATTGGTTTACATGACAAAAATCTTTGTATACTATTCATGATTCATATATTTAGCTCACTATGGTATACATATGAGAATAACAAAAAATAGAAATGGAGATAGCAATAGCAAATGTGGTTCTTGCACAAAAGCAAATTGAAAATGAATGTAAATAAAAATGTAAATGTAAATACGCTGCAGAAGAGGGAGATAACCATCGGACAAAAGCCCCAAAAATGACAACTATTTCCAGAAATTGATTAAGTCATATTCAGAGTTAAGGCCATTTGGCACCCTAGTTTGGAGCTTGAAAATCCAGTACATCTCCCTCTTCTGTAGCAACTTCTCTCGGTCGCCACCTCTAGGTGGACAGAGAACCCTCTCTATAGCTTGCCATCTCAAAGTATTGATGTTATTGTCATGGCAGCGGGCAAAATGTCTAACGAGTGGGGTGCTAGCCTCACCTGCCTGTATTGTAGACAGGTGGTTTCTGATGCGAACTTTTACCTCGTTAGTAGTGAGGCCTACATATTGTAGGTGGCACGATGTACAGGTGAGCAAGTATATCACATATGAGGTAGTACATTTCAAACAACTGGTGATTGGGAAAGTTTCCCCTGTAACCTCTGATCTAAATATGTTAGAAGCGGTGATATACTCACAAACCCGACATTTTTGTCTGCACTTGTAAAGGCCCTTTTGTGTAAGCCATGAACTAGTTGGTTTGTCAAGTTCTGGTAATGATGATGGTGATAGAGTATTTGCTAGAGTACGTGTTCTCCGATAGGAACAACATAGTCCGTTTTTCACACATTTTTCCAGTTTGTCATCAGCGGGCAAGAAGTTAAAATATTTTTTAACGATACTGCATATCTCTTGATATTGTGCACTAAACTCTGTAACAAATGTAATGCCCTGAGAGTCAGTATTGAGTTTTCTGGATGTCATAGACTGTTCTTTAATTAGTTCATGTCTATCAATACTCTGAACTTGTCTCTTTGCTTTATGTATGATTTTGTCAGGGTAGCCTCTTTGCTTGAGCCTTCTAGTAAGGTCTTCAGATTGTTTGCAGAACATATCTTCCTGACTACAGTTTCTCTTTACTCTGACAAATTGTCCTTTGGCAACAGCAAAAGGGACATGGGTTGGGTGGCAGCTTTTGGCGTGTAGCAACGCATTCCCAGCAATGAGTTTCCTATAGATGTTACTGATGATTTTTCCTTCTTTAGTGCCAGTTAGAGTAATGTCCAAAAAATTAATTGAATTATTATGTAATTCAGAAGTAAATCGAATACCATAGGTATTGTCATTAAGATTGGACATAAAGTTAGAAAAATCTGCATCATCACCCAACCAGATGACCAGAAGGTCATCTATGTATCGCCCATAGTAATGGATGAAATGTCTAAAGGGATTACCATCTCCATAGATGTGGGACAGCTCCCACCAACCCATGAACAGGTTGGCATAGGAGGGGGCGAATTTCGCCCCCATGGCTGTCCCACATCTCTGGAGATAGAATCGATCCTCGAATATATGTATATGTATATAGATAGATATAGCAATATCTATGTATGAATACATAGAACATATTCTGCTATGTGCAGAATATTGGAATGTGAAATATTTACAGTAAATACACACAATAACACTTTATTACGATGTATGTGTTTATATGTGTATATATGTCTGTAAATACATATATAAATACATAAATACATATGTACACATATACAGGCATATATACAGTGCCCTCCACTAATATTGGCACCCTTGGTAAATATAAGCAAAGAAGGCAGGGAAAACTTCTCTTTATTGTTTAACCTTTTGATCTGTTGTTCAAAAAATACACAAAAATACTCTGCTCTCATGAATATTAAACAATTGCAAACACAACACAGGTTTATCCAAAATAATAATAAATGTTAAATATATGTGTAGCACAATTATTGGGATCCTTTTAGTCAAAACTTTGTACTACCTCCCTTTGCAAGATAATAGCTCTGAATCTTCTCCTATAATGCCTGATGAGTTTATAGAATACATGTCAAGGGATCTGAGATCATTAATCCATACAGAATCTTTACAGATCCTTCAAATTTCGAGATCGACTTTGGTAGACTCTACTCTTCAGTTCACCACACATGTTTTCTATGGGGTTCAAGTAAGGGGACTGGGATGGCCATAGCAGGACCTTGATTTTGTGGCAAGTAAACTACTTTTGTGTTGATTTTGATGTATGTTTTGGATCAATCTCCTGCTGGAAGATCCAACCATGGCCCATTTTAAGCTTCCTGGCAGAGGCAAGCAGAGTCCTTGATGGCATGTATTCTAAAAAAAATGTCCAGGTCCTCTGGCAGAAGAACAGCCTCAACATATTAAAGAGCCACCACCATATTTAACCATGGGCATGAAGTACTTTTCCATATGACTAACTCTCTGTGTGTGTGCCAAACCCACCTCTGGTGTTTATTGCTAAAAAGATCTATATTGGTTTCATCTGACCATAGAAACTAATCACATTTGAAGTTCCATATTGTCTGCCAAATTGTAGATGCTTGAGTTTGTTTTTGGATGATAGTAGAGTTTTTTTTTTTAAACCCTTTCAAATAACTTGTGGTGATGTAGGTGACAATGGATTGTAGTGTTGGACACTTTCTGCCTGCAAGACGCAGCTAACTTCTGCAATTCTCCAGCTGTGATCCTTGAAGATATTTTGGCCTGTTAAACCATCCTCTTCAAAGTAGGTTGAGACTATATAGACACACGTCCTCTTCCAGGTTGATTTAAAACATTTCCAGTTGACTGGAACTATCAAATTTTCTGTTCCTAGTCACCCAGGTGTACTAAAACATTTAAAACATCAATGGGAATATACTTCACGTATTTTTTTCTCATATGAATTCAAAGGGGTGCCAATAATTGTGCATCACATATATTTAACAATGATTTTTGGGCGGATAAACCTGTGTTGTGTTTGAAATTATTTGATATATTATATATATATATAAATAAACTATGGTTGAGATAAAAGCATGAGATTAAAATCCTCTATATCGCAAAAGTAAATCAATAGAAATTATTGCAAAGGCAATTAGCACATCTATGCAAGTATCCCCGCTTGCCTTTACCCAGTAAAACTCCATATACATTGTTACCAACCAGCAAGATGATTCTGGGTAATATATGCAAATTAGATATGCTTCAAATACTGTGTTAACGAACAGCGGTCCCCTAATGGGGTGAGTGCGGCAAATACAAAAATCACTACTAGACAGCTGTTTCATTCTTATTAGAACTCATCAGTAGTAGATTGCTGCTAGAAAAAGCTCATTCCAGGGCCAAAAAATCACAATTCAAGTATGGTAGAGATAAAAGCATGAGATTTAAGTCCTCCATATTGCATATTACTGTATATATATATATATATATATATATATATATATATATATATATATATATGTATATATATATATATATATATATATATATATATATTCATACATATACATATTTAGACATTAGATATTGCTATTTTTAATGTGTTTTGTGACAGTTTTTTGTTTCATGAAACAGTTAACCAGAGCTTTGGGGAATGCAGTAATTATTCTAGCGTCAATCGTGATTGCATTTACTTTCAACTCGTAATACCAGGGTTAAGCCTGATGAGTGCAAACACCCATGATAAACCCCTTATTGTTCTCACGCATGTTTGTATAAATGTATTTATGTATTTATATGTGTATATATTTATTTAGAAGATCATAGAAGAAGTAAGAGCTCCATCCTTTGTTAAAAACAATATATGTCCTTATTGGGTTCCATTAAAAATCCATAAGGAAGGAACAGCATACAAGTAGAAGGTGATGTAGTGAGAACAGGATTACGCATTTTGTCAGCAAGTCGTAATCATATATACACATACAAACAAATAAATGCATATGTATACATATATAGACATTGGAGTCCCATGCAGTCAGGTAGCTGAAAACATTTTAAATCTTATTTATGCAATATTCATATTAAATAAAGTGTTTAACTGAGTATTTACTGTAAATATTTCACATTTCAATGTTTGCACATTAGTGAATATATTTTTAAATAGATATTTATATATATATATATACATATATATATATATATATATATATATATCTGTATATAGTATATATCTAGACATATATATACTGTAATTATCTATATATATCTATCTATATATATATATATATTACCGAAAAACATATATATATATATATATATATATATATAGTAAACACACTCTGTAATCCTGCAACTCCAGATAAAAACTGGGAAAAATTGTTATAAAAATGAGAAAAATCTTTATTTAGAAAAATTAATAAAAGTCATAGGATAGCATGTTAAAAAATGTGTATATATATATATATATATATATATATATATATATATATATATATTTAAAGTTGTATTTTTGAATAAATAGAACATATTCTACTATGTGAAGAACATTGAAATGTGAAATATTAATATTTCATGTCTAGTTATCGCACTTGAAAAAAATGCGATCAGGTTTGCGTCACTTGTTGGGTTTCAGGATTTTTTTCCACTTTTTGCACTCCATTGAATACTATAGATTTAACAATGTGCCGGCAGACATGATCCGCTATAGCAGATCATGTACACCCCACATCGATAAATGCAGACAGCATACGCTGTCGGCATTTATCATTGCACAAGCATTTCTCGTGAAATGCTTGTGCAATGCCACTCCCTGCAGATTGGACGCTAGCAAGGGGTGTCAATCATGGTGATTGCTGTCCTCCACTTCAGAGGTGGCAGATGAGTTAAGGAGCAGCGGCCTTACGACCAATGCTTCTTAACTTTTGTTTCCGGAGAGCCTGAAGGCTCGCGCGAAAATGGCTGCATTCGCATCTTAATAATTCAGCTCCTATGGGAGAATATGTTAATTACTCCTTCCTGCCTTCTTTCAATTTTTTCTTTCTTTCTTTCTTTCTTTCTTTCTTTCTTTCTTTCTTTCTTTCTTTCTTTCTTTCTTTCTTTCATCCTTCCTCCGTTTATTCTTTCCGTACCTCACTAGTGTATTATATTGTTTTTATTTTTTTAACAAATTATAAGTCAAGGCATTGGCATCCTTATTATTATGCCTTTCAATACACACTATTATTTTCATAAATCAAAGCTTATTGTGTAATATTCTTCTTGATGTTACTGTCATATGTCATTCTATTAGTGACTTTCAACCTAGAAGTCAGGAAACTCTGGGGTATCATAGCCTCTAGCCAACAATGTCATGGGGAATAAAGCTTCTATGTCAATCATGCCGATATACTATTAAAGGGACAGTCTAGTCAAAATTAAACTTTCATGATTCAGATAGGGCATGCAATTTTAAACAACTTTCCAATTTACTTCTATTATCTAATTTGCTCAATTCTTTAGATATCCTTTGTTGAAGAAATAGCAATGCACATGGGGAGCCAATCACACAAGGCCTCTAGGTGCAGCAACCAATCAGCAGCTACTGAGCATATCTAGATATGCTTTTCAGCAAGTGATATCAAGAGAATGAAGCAAATTAGATCATAGAAGTAAATTAGAAAGTTGTTTGAAATGGCATGCTCTTTCTAAATCACGAAAGAAAAAAATTGGCTCTCATGTCCCTTTAAGTTGGACATATATCAATTATCAAGCTCTGAATGCCGCTGCTCCATAACTTGTCCGCCTGCTCTGAGGCCGCAGACAGAAATCAACCCAATTGAATATGATCGGTTTGATTGACACCCCCTGCTAGCAGCCGATTGGCCGCGAATCTGCAGGGGGCAGTATTGCACAAGCAGTTCTGGTGAACTGCTTGTGCAATGATAAATGCCGACAGCATATGCTGTCGACTTTTATCGATGTGCAGCGGACATGATACGCTACATTGTATCATGTCCGCTTGCACTTTGATAAATGTGCCCCATCGTTTTTATCTTTTTTTTTATGCAGATAATATTTATTTAAATATAGACTAATATACATTTTAAAATAATTTTCAAACTGTAAAGTAACATCTATATATTCCTTTTGTTTTTGCTCCTTTGCATTGCATTATCAAAAATATATCAGACATATCACAAAGAAAAACAATTTAGAAGCACTAAACTCCACTACAGAATGCTTCCTGACTCTATAAACTTTGTGCTTTTTTTTTACAATATAATATTATTCTGAGAACATTTTGAAATTCCCATTGAAACCTCCAATTATTTTGCTTCACCTAAATATTTATATTTTACTGTTACTGGGTTGTGTCATTGAACTCTGACAAACAACATGGACTTTTCCATCTTTTGTCAGTTATGACTTTGATTTCTGCTCACATATATCTTTCTTACCATTTATTAACAAACCATTTTCTATTTTTGATCCATCATGAATCATGTTAAACCTTTTATACACCTACATAACACATCACAAAATCAGCTTTATGTCAAATTCAGATTTCTCCTCTCTTCAATTTATCCCCATACTCCTCTGCCTTACCAAGTTGCTAAACAATGTAACAGTTTGCATGCATGTATTAAAATTCACTATTGCATTACAAATATTATGATATGAAATCTCTAAAAATAAAACTTTACTCATTTATATTATAATATTTACAGAAAATTGCTTTACTGTTGGTATAAAACATACCAAAGTCACCATAGTTATAGAGTAAATGTCACAAACATGATTATGTATGGAAGACAGACACATTTCTAAGGCAAAATAGCTCAGAAGTTCAATACATGTCTCAAGGAAATCTGTATTCATCAATTTAAAGGGAAATAACACCCACATTGTTTCTTTCATGATTCAGATAGGATACAAACTTATAAATAACTTTCCAATTTACTTCTATGATTAAATTAGCATAATTATCTTATAATTCTTTGTTGAAGGAGCAGCAATGCACTATTGTGAGCTAACTGAACACATTGGATGACAAGTGGCATATTTGTGCAGCCACCAAACGGCATCTAGTTCAAAGTAGTGCACTGCTGCTCCTGAGCCTACCTGCGTATGCTTTTCAACAAAGGATACCATGACAAGAAAACAAACTAGATAAAAGAAGTAAACTGATATTTTTTTTTTAGAATTCCATGCTGTACATGCATCATGAAAGAAAAATTAAGTCTTATATTCCTTCTTTATAATTTTTTCTTTGAAAAATTTCTTGAAATGATGAAAGTCTTATGTAAAATTAATATTTTTTTAGCTATTTGTTGTTGAAAAATATATATATGTTTTTGCTATCAGATAGATGTTATTGTCTAGTAGATGCTCTTTTGGGGAAAATACTAGCACACTTTGATGAGATATAAAAGGACTACTTATTTTGGTGTACATTGAGCATGCTCTGTAAAAGAAAATAACTGAAAATGTAAGTGAAGACATCCTTGCAATTCAGAAGCAGAAGATTTTGGGAGTTGTAGTACCGGATATTTGATTGTATGGCGCTGTAGTATGTAGAACATTAAGTACCTGCAGATGGTGACTTGTAGCATGTGCGTGTGCATATTAATACATTTTAGCAATGTTTTATACATAGTTAAATTAAAATGTATCTATAGATAGACAGACGGACGGACAGACAGAAAATATAGTAAAAACTGAACTCTCTATATATACGGTATACATCTATTTATATACTGTATATCTACATCTATCTATCTAATGCCCAAAATTGCCCAGACTACAAGTGGTGCGCTAATAATAGCATTATTGTTGGATTGCGCTATAATTTTTCCTCAACTTGATATTACAAGTCCATGGTAAATCATATTTACCAGAGAAGGGATAGCACAGCCAACATTGCTCTGGTGCAACCTATACTTTTAATGGATATCATGATCATGCTAATTAGTGCGCATATGTTGAAAGTTATAGTTTGCATTCAAGCAAAAGCAGAAACTGTGCCAAAATCTTTAGAGACCTGATGTAAAGTGTAAGAGTTAAACAATTTTTTAAAAAACACATTAAAAACATATTAAAATAAAATATTACTCACACAACACACACACACACATATATATATATATATATATATATATATATATATATATATATACACAGTCGTAATAAATATTATTCAACCCCATTGCAAATCAGGTTTATTGTAAAAATGTACAGACTTTCAGTTATTTACAATGAACAAATCAAACAAAAGCAATTGAAATAGCTCAACACAACGAATGCTTCAAGTGGTTTCCCCAAATTCAACTAAAAATGCACCTTTTAATGAATTCTGCAGTCTCAAGATTATTCAACTGCTCCATAGCAAGCATATTTAGTACTTAGTAGAGCACCCTTTTGCTGTTATGGCCTGCTTCAAATGAGATGCATAGCCAGGCACCAGCTTCTGGCAGCGTTCCTGAGGAATCTTAGACCATTCTTCAAGAGCAATGGCCTCCAGTTCAGTAATATTCTTGGGTTTGTGTGCAGCAGCCACATTCTTTGAATTCCACCAGAGGTTTTCTATGGGGTTCAAGTCAGATGACTCTGATGGCCACTGTAGAATTTTCCAGTACTTCTTCTGCAACCAAGCCTTTTGGGAATTTAAGGTCCAATGATGCCCAAGGTTCAGCTTCCTCACAGACAGCATGTTTTCTCCTAGGATTTCCTGATACTTCAGTGGATCCATCTTGCCTTCCACATGTTGCAGGTTTCCAGTGCCAGAGGATGCAATGCAGCCCCAGAGTATTATCAGGCCACCAACATGATTAACTGTAGGCAGAGTGATCTTTTCAGAGAATGCTTCATTCTTCTTCCTCCAGACATACCGCGTATCCATCGGGCTGAAAAGATCCAGTTTTGTTTCATCGCTCCACAGTACATATTCCCAAAACTTCAGCCCATGCCTTGGGCACTGACACACCCCCATACCATGACAAGTGCTGGCTTTTGGACCTTAGACATTGGATTCTTAGACATTGTATGAACTGCTAAACTTTAAACAAGTTTAAAACTCCCACAGAAGACCAAACTGCCAGATTTAAGGCTAGGGGTTACCCTAGAAATTGACTGCTAGAAGAGCACCATCCTTAAAGGACAAATTAGTCAATAGTCATTATGTGGGCCTGTCCTCAAAAGAAAACTGGTTGGCAAAAAAGAAGAAAGAGACAGATCATTTTACCTGTGGTAAATGTATAATATGTAAATTTGCACTAAAAGGCAAGAAAGTCACTAATTTAGAAGGAAAATAATTTAAATTTAAAGGCCATATAGACTGTAAAAGTGTTGGAGTAATTTACATGGTTACATGTACGTGCCCAAAATTATATATTGGGAAAACCTACAAAGAACTTTGTTAAATGATTAAAGAACATAAAAGGGATATAATTAATAAAAGAATAAAAAGCAGCAGAGTAGCAAGGCATTTCATGGAGTATCACAATAGTAATGACAAGTACTTGAGATGGATGGGCCTAGAATTGATTAACTTAAAGTCTAGAGGAGAAGATATTGATAAATTACTGCTAAGAGCAGAGTGTAAATTGATCTATAATTTGTATTCTTTACAACCAAAATGTCTGAATGAAGAATTAAACTATGCCCCCTTCTTAGGGGAATGAGCTACCAGTTTAATTTGTGTTGAATACAATTCTGATGGTCTAAATAATCTTTTCCTATTTAGGTATAACTATCAGTGAATATTGCTATTTGGACTCACAATATTTTATAATGATGTCCAGAGTTGCTAAGTGTAAAAATAAGTTATATGCTCTCTTACGTATCTTGATGTAGCAATGTTCATTTATATATACAGTAATTTATGGTTTAACTGTACATAAGAAATTTGACAGCTTCAGAGAAAGATTTTTGTTTAGAAAAATATCCTGTGTAACTCCAAATAGTGTGTCATAACAAAGTCATTATAATGAAAGCAAAGCATACTGATTCACTATGCCACAGTAGATTCTGCTAATTGTATCAATGTAACATGAATAATTGAGTTTGCTTATTGAGTAACTTAATATTTGGATTCCCACTCTCCTATATTGTAGGCACATGATGTTAAAGTGATGTATAATATGCATATATTTATACTGCAAATACCAGTATAGAATGTGAGCAGGGCAATTGGTCTATTTCACCGTTACCATTTTGTGGATATATAGAGACAGGCAACACCTGTTAATATAACATGATGCTTGAGAAAGCCCGTAAGCACTAATTGCTAGATTTAGAGTTTTGTCGGTAACGACCCGCGTAGCTAACGCATGCTTTTTTTTCCCCGCACCTTTTAAATACCGCTGGTATTTAGAGTTCACAGAATGGCTGCGTTTTCAGTGCGTTAGGCTCCAAAAAAGGAGCGTAGAGCATAATTTACCGCCACTGCAACTCTCGATACCAGCTGTGCTTACGGACGAGGCCAGCTTCAAAAACGTGCTCGGCACGATTCCCCCATAGGAAACAATGGGGCAGTTTGAGCTGAAAAAAAAACCTAACACCTGCAAAAAAGCAGCGTTAAGCTCCTAACGCATCCCCATTGTTTCCTATGGGGAAACACTTCCTAAGTCTGCACCTTATACCCTAACATGTACCCCGAGTCTAAACACCCCTAACCTTACACTTATTAACCCCTAATCTGCTGCCCCCGCTATCGCTGACACCTGCATATTATTATTAACCCCTAATCTGCCGCTCCGTACACCGCAGCAACCTATGTTATCCTTATGTACCCCTAATCTGCTGCCCATAACACCGCCGACCCCTATATTATATTTATTTACCCCTAATCTGCCCCCCACAACGTCGCCTTCACCTACCTACAATTATTAACCCCTAATCTGCCGACCGTACCTCACCGCTACTCTAATAAATTTTTTAATCCCTAAAGCTAAGTCTAACCCTAACAATAACAAAATAAATTAACTCTTATTAAATAAATTATTCCTATTTAAAGCTAAATACTTACCTGTAAAATAAATCCTAATGTAGCTTCAATATACATAATAATTATATTGTAGCTATTTTAGGATTTATATTTATTTTACAGGCAACTTTGTATTTATTTTAACCAGGTAGAATAGCTATAAAATAGTTAAGAACTATTTAATAGCTACCTAGTTAAAATAATTACAAAATTACCTGTAAAATAAATCCTAACCTAAGTTACAATTAAACCTAACACTACACTATCAATAAATGAATTAAATAAAATACCTACAATTAAATACAATTAACCCATTAATGACCACAATGTACCCTGTATGTCACTGGTCATTAAGGGTTTTTTCAGGACATAATAGCACAAGTCTAGCAAGAACACGCTATTAATGCCCTCCCTCCAGCAGGCTTTGTGGAATAGAGCAGTCTCAACGCTGGTGGCAAGACCACGCTATAAAACAATCAAGTCCCAAAAAAAGGCCAGCGACATACAGGGTACATCGCTGGTCCTTAAGGGGTTAAATAAACTAACTAAAGTACAAAAAATAAAAAAGCTAAGTTACAAAAAATAAATTTTTTTAAAAATTAATTGCAAACATAATAAAAATATTACAACAATTTGAAGCTAATTACACCTACTCTAAGCCCCCTAATAAAATAACAAAGCCCCCCAAAATTAAAAAAATGCCCAACCCTATTCTAAAATTAAAATAGAAAAGCTCTTTTACCTTACCAGCCCTTAAAAGGGCCTTTTGCGGGGCATACCCCAAATAATTCAGCTCTTTTGCCTGTAAAAAAAAACATACAATACCCCCCCAACATTTCAACCCACCACCCACATACCCCTAATCTAACCCAAACCCCCCTTAAATAAACCTAACACTAAGCCCCTGAAGATCTTCCTACCTTGTCTTCACCATGCCAGGTATCACCGATCGCTCCAGGCTCCGGGCAGAAGAGTAGATCCGGACCGGCAACCATCTTCTTCCAAGCGGTGACAAGCGGTTCCATGTTGAAGACCTCCGGCGCGGATCCATCCTCTTCTTGCGACGTCCTAAGTCCGAATGAAGGTTCCTTTAAATGACGTCATCCAAGATGGCGTCCCTCGAATTCCGATTGGCTGATAGGATTCTATTTTTTATTCATTTTATTAGGGGGCTTAGAGTAGGTGTAATTAGCTTTAAATTGTTGTAATATTTTTATTATGTTTGTAATTATTTTTTTTATTTTTTGTAACTTAGCTTTTTTTATTTTTTGTACTTTAGTTAGTTTATTTAATTGTATTTATTTGTAGGTTTTTAATTTAATTTATTTATTGATAGTGTAGTGTTAGGTTTAATTGTAGATAATTGTAAGTATTTTATTTAATTAATTTATTGATAGTGTAGTGTTAGGTTTAATTGTAACTTAGGTTAGGATTTATTTTACAGGTAATTTTGTAATTATTTTAACTAGGTAGCTATTAAATAGTTATTAACTATTTAATAGCTATTGTACCTGGTTAAAATAAATACAAAGTTGCCTGTAAAATAAATATAATCCCTTAAATAACTACAATATAATTATAATTTATATTGTAGCTATATTAGGGTTTATTTTACAGGTAAGTATTTAGCTTTAATAATAATAATTAGGAATATAAATAGGAATAATTTATTTAATAAGAGTTAATTTATTTCGTTATTTATTTAATAAGAGTTAATTTATTTTGTTAGATTTAAATTATATTTAACTTAGGGGGGGTGTTAGGGTTAGGGTTAGACTTAGCTTTAGGGGTTAATAAATTTATTAGAGTAGCGGTGAGGTCCGGTCGGCAGATTAGGGGTTAATACTTGAAGTTAGGTGTTGGCGATGTTAGGGAGGGCAGATTAGGGGTTAATACTATTTATTATAGGGTTATTGAGGCGGGAGTGAGGCGGATTAGGGGTTAATACATTTATTATAGTGGCGGTGAGGTACGGTCGGCAGATTAGGGGTTAATAATTGTAGGTAGGTGGAGGCGACGTTGGGGGTGGCAGATTAGGGGTTAATAAATATAATATAGGGGTCCGCGGTGTTAGGGGCAACAGATTAGGGGTACATAGGGATAACGTAGGTTGCGGCGTTGTGCGGACGGCAGATTAGGGGTTAAATTTTTTTATTAGAGTGGCAGCGATGTTCGGGGGCCTCGGTTTAGGGGTACATAGGTAGTTTATGGGTGTTAGCGTACTTTAGAGCACAGTAGTTAAGAGCTTTATGAACCGGCGTTAGCCCAGAAAGCTCTTAACTCCTGTTTTTTTCTGCGGCTGGAGTTTTGTCGTTAGATTTCTAATGCTCACTTCAGTCACGACTCTAAATACCGGCGTTAGAAAGATCCCATTGAAAAGATAGGATACGCAATTGACGTAAGGATATGGAAAAGTCGCGGCTGGAAAGTGAGCGTTAGACCCTTTCCTGACTGACTCCAAATACCAGCGGGCGGTAAAAACCAGCGTTAGGAGCCTCTAACGCTGGTTTTGATGGCGACCGCCAAACTCTAAATCTAGCCGTAAGAAGGGTGAAATGTGCGTAGCGCTATGATGTAACGTTTTGATTTGTTTGAGCAGCGTGACTGAGTTGCAGAGGTTATCGTGACTAACGCTTAGGGTTCTGACTGACAGAGGCTGTCCTAACCCAGCAGAAGATGACTTGATTACAAGTGATGAGAATAGTGATCCGCTTGAGGTATTTGTGACGAAGTTTGTATAAACATTTTTAGCATTTGCAGCATATACAATCCGGTGAGTAGCTATAAGGCTTTGGGAAGATCTTATGATACAGACAAGGAGATTCCTGTGTGATGATTCAGGCATTCAAGGTCTGGTGAGCTGCTGTTGTTACCTTACACCCCCATCAGTTTATCACTCTAGGAGGATTAGCAGTTTGTGAGCTCCGTGTTTGGTCATGACACCATCAGGAGATTATTAACACTTGGTCTGTCACACTTTACCTACTTGAGTATTACTTCAGTTTTCAGTACACTTTGCAGAGAATTTCTTAGCTTGAACTCTGTGGGCCAGCAAATTTTCCCTTGCCTTTGTTTGTGTTTGTGGTACCCCGAAGGTCTAATTGGGACTTTTTTGTGTATATTAGAACCATAACCATCACGAACCTTAGTCTCTGCTCTCATATTTATGCATTTTACTGTTTTTCCTTTTCTGAGTATTACACTCTATAGTATGGTATGGTATGGTATGGTATTACGCTCTATGGTTTAATTTGATAGTTTGTCTGTATATTTGGTTGTGCTGGAAAAGTTCTATTACCTTCTTTCTTTAAATTACATTAACGTGTAATATAAAGTTGAGAGCTAATGTTAGTGCGATCCAGAGATACTGCTAATCATGTCCTGTGTTAACATTAGCGCTCCACTTGTAATCTGGCCCTATGTGAATAACAATTTGTTACTTTTAAATTGCTGTGTAGATCTGGGTGCTGGCTTTTTTGTGTGTTTTATTTGACATTCAATTTAGGATTTTTCCTATTGGGCTTTGCATCCAGCATTGTCCGGGGTTAACTGATTCACTGGCTGTTAACCAAGCTGTCTGTTCGTGTCTGATAAATACCTAGAGCTGGGAGTTTTGCCAGTGGCATGGGATGTGTACCCACTCTGTTCTGAAAGTGCTGTATACCTCTGAGTTTTGCATCTGTCTAGGAAAATTACAAAAGGCTGTGTCACCCTTGTCTGCATCTCAGGTTGTTTGCTTGGAATCTAGCATGTGAGGCTGTAGGTTAGGGACCTTAATGTGGCACCTGCACCTTTCACCATTTGGACAAATACTATAACTAACTGTTCATTTTTGCTTTTAACTTAGTTGAGTGCTGGCTGTTATGTCTGATGTGTATATATTTGTATGTATGTATGTATGTGTGTGTGCATCTGTGTGTGTGGAAAGAGAAATAAAGAAATATCTTCTTAAATATTTAAAACTGCCCTAGAATATTTAGCGCAACTTCAGATCTGGGGGCCAATTTATCAATGTCTGGCGGACATCGCTGAATACCGACAGTATACACTGTTGCCATTTAGCATTGCACAAGCAATTCTAGTAAACTGCTTGTGCAATGCCGTCCCCTGCAGATTTGCGGCCAATCGGCTGCTAGCAGGGGGTGTCAATCAACCCGATCGTACATGATCGGCCGGATTGATTTCCGCAGCCTCAGAGGCAGAGGACAAGTTAAGTAGAAGCGGTCTTAAGACCGCTGCTTCTTAACTTCTGAAGGCTCACGCGGAAACAGGGTTGTTTGGCCCCTATTCGGGCAATGATAAATCGTCCCCCTGAAGTAAACTGTAAGGGTTAAAAAAAGTTACACAAAACACAACAAAGTATTACACACATATACACTTTTTAATAATAACATATCACATTATTATTAATAAAAATGTTTTAAAGGGTTGAAAGGGATATGACATATAGCAAAGTCTTTGACTGAAAAGGGCTCCAATAAAAAAAATGAAATGATTATGCACACATTACACAAGAAACACGGAATTGTATGTAATTTTGGCCGGAGTGATTTTATTAGCTGGTCCTGAGTCACATTTGTTTACAATTCTCCATGACAACCACGGGTCACTTTCGGTATGCAATTTGTCCAGAAATAAGCTTGACATGCCGGAACATAATCCAACCTCACAAATATGCACTCTTATACAAGAGTTTCTATGAGGTAGATTTAATAAGCAGTGGATGCTGCTTTCTACCCCCGAAGTTTCCGGCTCGCAGGAAACTGAATTTAAGAAGTAGCGGTCATAAGATCGCTGCTCCTTAACTTGTCCACCACCTTTTAGATGGTGGACTGCAATCATCCCGATATGATACGGTCAGGATGATTGAAACCCCCTGATGAATGTGCAGGGGCGGAATTGCACAAGCATTTCCCAAGAAATGCTTATGCAATGTTTAATGCCGACAACGCATGCTGTCTGCATTTAGTGATGTCGGGCAGACATGATTCGCTACAGCAAATCATGTCCGCTCAACATATAATTAATCGACCCCTATGTCTGAAGAAGGGGCTCATTACCCCAAAACATCACTAAAGTTTAGCATTTTTAAAATACCAGTGAGTGCCACTTTACTCTCAGGTACTACAGTGTTTGGATCTGGAGGACTATTGGAGTTATATATGTGTGTGTGTATGTTTGTTTGTATTCATTTGTATTTATGTGTTTAGATGTTCAACTATGTATGTGCACTCATACATACATATATAGACACATATAAATATATATATATATATATATATATATATATATATATATACACACTGTATATATAAAATTTGAGCCCTTCCCAGTCAAATACCTTGAAACATGCAATATCAGTTTTATTAATTTTTTATTTGTTTTTAATGGAAACACTTTGTATCGCTATGTTCTTTACATAGAAAATGTCCATTTTATTTTATGATATATGTTTATCTCTATCTATCAATCTACCTATCTATCATCTATCTATATCTGTATATAGGTGAAACTCGAAAAATTAGAATATTATGCAAAATGTAATTTATTTCACTAATGCAACTTAAAAGGTGAAACTAATATATGAGATAGACTCATTACATGCAAAGCAAGAGAGTTCAAGCCATGATTTGTCCTAATTGTGATGATTATGGCTTACAGCTCATGAAAACCCCAAATCCACAATCTCAGAATATTAGAATATTGCATGCAATCAATAAAACAAGGATAGTACATAGAGCAATATCGGACCTCTGAAAAGTATAAGCATGCATACTGTATGTACTCAGTACTTGGTTTGGGCCCCTTTTGCAGCAAATACTGCCTCAATGCGGCATTGGCATGGAAGCTATCAGCCTGTGGCACTGCTGAGGTGTTATGGAAAACCAGGATGCTTTAATAGCGGCCTTCATCTCTTCTGCATTGTTTGGTCTCTCATCTTTCTCTTGGCAATACCCCATAGATTCTCTATGGGGTTCAGGTCAGGCGAGTTTGCTGGCCAATCAAGCGCAGTAATCCCACAGTCATTGAACCAGGTTTTGGTGCTTTTAGCAGTGTGGGCAGGTGCCAAGTCCTGTTGGAAAATGAAGTCAGCATCCCCATAGAGCTCGTCTGCAGAAGTAAGCATGAAGTGCTCCAAAATCTCCTGGTAGACGGCTGTGTTGACCCTGAACTTAAGCACAGTGGACCAACACCAACAGATGACATGGCTCCCCAAATCAACAAAGACTGTGGAAACTTCACACTTGCAGTGTGTGCCTCTACATTCTTCCTCCATACTCTGGTTCCTTGGTTTCCAAATGAGATGCAAAATTTGCTCTCATCAGAAAAGAGGACTTTGGACCACTGAGCAACAGACCAGGTCTGTTTTTCTTTAGCCCAGGTAAGACGCTTCTGACGTTGTTTGTTGTTCAGGAGTGGCTTGACAAGAGGAATGCGACATTTGAAGCCCATGTCCAGGATCCGTCTGTGTGTGGTGGCTCTTGATGCACTGACTCCAGCCTCAGTCCACTCCTTGTGAAAGTCCCCAACATTTTTGAATGGCCTTTTCCTGACAATCCTCTTCAGGCTGCGGTCATCCCTGCTGCTTGTGCACCTTATTCTGCCACACTTTTCCCTACCACATAACTTTCTTCTAATGTACTTTGATACAGCACTTTGGGAACATCCAACTTCTTTTGTAATTACCTTTTAAGGCTTTCCCTCCTTATGGAGGGTGTCAATGATGGTTGTCTGCATAACTGTCAGGTCAGCAGTCTTTCCCATGATTGTGATTCCTACTGAACCAGACTGAGAGACCATTTAAAGGCTCAGGAACCCTTTGCAGGTGTTTTAGCTTAATTAGCTGATTAGAGTGGGACACTTTGAGCCTAGAATATTGCACCTTTTCACAATATTCTAATTTCTGAGATTGTGTATTTGGGGTTTTCATGAGCTGTAAGCCATAATCATTACAATTATGACAAATCACGGCTTGAACTCTCTTGCTTTGCATGTAATGAGTCTATCTCATATATTAGTTTCACCTTTTAAGTTGCATTAGTGAAATAAATTAACTTTTGCACGATATTCTAATTTTTCGAGTTTCACCTGTATATATGTATAGATATAAAGTTTCCAAAAAATAATCACAAATGTATAGAAATATATATTTTAAAATAAAAATAGCATTTTCTTCTCTGTGAAGAACATAGGAATTGAAAGTATTTTTAACTCACTTCAGGTTTAGCTGAGTTGGTCTAACGCGGTGGCAAGTTAGTGTTTGAGTGATAACTGTTAGTTTTTTTTATAGCATGTTCCATAAAAGTCTATGGGGAGGAAAAGTTAGTACAGTCAATATATCCGATGTCCTGAAGTTAGCTTGCGCACTAACTTTTTACTTTCAACTGGCAATACGTGCTCTAACCCACCCACAATACATTTTTAATTTGATCTCAGTTAGTGCGATAACAAAAAAGTTATTTAGCATGCCACGTGTAATTATAATTTTGTTAGTCTCATAACAGTAAGCAAGTGCAGCAAACAAGTAAAGAAAGTAGGATCTTACTACATTTAACCTTAAATGCAATATTATTTTTCCATTTAACTTAAAGGGACATTAAACACTTCGAGATAGTAATATAAAATGATATATTGTATATATAAAAAAACTCTGCAATATTATTTTATTATTTTTGCCCCCTTTTCCTGTAATTCCATTCTGAAATTGTGAGCTTTTCAGTTCCTGTTAGAAGTGGAGGTGCAGAACACTGTTATATTCCACTCAGCGATTGGTTGCACACTCCAGTAACCTATTTATAACTGTCCCTAATTGGCCACAGTAGAGAAGGTAACCTAAGTTACACTATGGCAGCTCCCATTGTTTTATAGACACTATGGGGCCGAATTATCAAGCTCCGAATGGAGCTTGATGCTCCTGTTTCAGTGCGAGCCTTCAGGCTCGCCGGAAACTGCAGTTATGAAGCAGCGCTGCTTCATAACTTGTTGCCTGCTCTGAGGCTGCGGACATCAATCTGCCCGATCCTATATGATCTGGCTGATTGACACCCCCTGCTAGCGGCAGCGAATCTGCAGGGGGAGGCAGTTCACAAGAACTGCTTGTGCAATGATAAATGCTGACAGTTGTCAGCATTTATCAATGTGCGGCGGACATGATACGCTACATCATATCATGTCCGCTCGCACTTTCTTAAATTGGCCCCTAAAACTTTACATTTATTTTGTCAATATTTAAATAGCTAATGAAACTTTAAAAAATACATCTACATGTTATTCTCAAACTAATCTTTTCTTTGAATGCATCATTCTACCTAGCATTTATTAGTTTTTAATGTCCCTTTAAGTGCTAATTTATCAATTTTGTATACATTTATGTACATACAGTTTTAATTAGTTATACATTTTGTGCTGCAGTTATGTTTGCAATTGCTATTCATCCTTAACCCACTGGGGGGAGACAAACTCCATTTAATGGAGACAAACTCCATTAAATACCAAATAAAGTATATGCAGTATGAGGCTTATTCTCAAATATTTGTCTTAATAAAAATGTTTCCTACAGCCTTTAGAAAATGAATTTGCAGATTTTTGTATGACCACAATTCTAGAAAAAAATATTTTAAAACCATAAGGATTTTGCATTATAATTTATTTTTTACATGTATTCTTAAAATATATTGGACATTTGCATTATTCTGATACAATGAAGATCATTAAAGTTAATTGCGCTATCAGCAGCTTACATTATTAGTTAGACACGTGGCATCCTAAATAATAAGTATGCAATATGAATATTATTTTGCAGTTTATTAAATACTACTGCCTTTTTTTTCTAAGTTACAGAAGCTGAAACAATCCAAAGCCTGTACTGCTATATAAAAATGTACTTCTCCTATCAAGAAATCTTGAATTTAAATAATTACATTTTTAGAAACTGCTATGGTATCATGATATTCTTTGCTTTAATCTAAACATACTTGCTTTCAAATATTATTGATTTAGCAAATTAAATTGTAAATATTAACACATTCTTCTCATATTACTTTTTAATATTTTTATATATATTTCCATTTTCTAATATCTGTTGTGCACAACAGCCATGCTAAGTGTGTATGTAAACATTTACAGGTAGATGCTGACTAGTAGAGCATAGCATTCCTAAAAAGTACACTGTATTCCTTTTTTTTGTCCTGTCATGCATATGATAGCCTAGAATTCAAACATGTCAACATTTGTTTTGCTTGAACATTTGCTTGAACTTTTGTTTTGCTGTTTGATTTAAAAATGTAATAAAAAGGGATCAGTTGTGCACTTAATTTGCATTAGCAGGAAGTACAACCTATCAACCAAAGAGCATTAGCAGGAAGTGTCTATTGTTCAGTGAGGAAATGTAGGAAGTACACACGTAGTACAACTGTATTATTATTTAATTTACAGGAACATTAAACATATCTTTCTTTGTGTAAAATTTGTGCTTGTATATCCCTCCATAGAGATGCCAAAAAGCAAATCCTGTATCCTAGGCTCAGGGCCGTTTCAAGGGGTGGGCAGACCTGGCAGTGGCCCGGGGCGCATTAGGGAGCAGTGGGGAGCACTTTATAAAAAAATTTTTTTTTTTAAATGTGTTAAAGTGGCAGTGCTTGCTTGATAAACTACTGGTATAACAAATGTTAAAATACACAGATCACAAGCATATATATATATATATATATATATATATATATATATATATACATACAGGTGGCCCTCGTTTTACAACGGTTCAATTTACACCGTTTCAGAATAACAACCTTTTTTCCAGTCATGTGACTACTATTGAAAAGCATTGAGAAGCAGTGCATTAATTAAAATAGCCAGTAGGTGGAGCTGTCCGCTAGTGTTGCAGCAAAGCCAAGCAAGCAGAAATTAATCAGTTTAACCAGACCTGAGCTATCGAGCAGATTTCAAAGGAACAAGATCTTCCTGTCTATAAATCAGTCCAGATTGGAATGCATAGAAAGAACTGTTTGCAGAAAAATGCAAGTGAAGTCTGTGTTGTGTGATTATTTTATTAGGTTTATAATGCTGTTTAGCAAATGTTTTTGTTCTTTTAACTTAGTTTAATTATATATTCTGTGTTGTGTGATTATTTTATTAGGTTTATAATGCTGTTTAGCATTTTCTAAGTCTTCATTTCAAAGCTTTAAAAATAATGTATTAGGTGTTACTTATGACAATTTTGAGAGGGGCCTGGAACCTATCTCCCTCACTTCCCATTGACTTACATTATAAACTGGGTTTCAATTTACAACGGTTTCGATTTACAACCCTTCCTTCTGGAACCTAACCCCGGCGTAAACTGAGGGCTACCTGTATATATATTTGAAAGGAAGCTATTATGTTAATTGGCTGCATTGGATGCCAATCATACTAATGGAGCAACAAGATCACAGTGGGGGGGGGGGTGTTAAGACCAGATAACTACTTAGAGCTAAAACTGAAAGTAAAAAGGAGAGGAATCACTCCGATTAAAGCAGTCTCCTATCTCACTGATCTGTGTCACTAAAGAGGTTATGTTGTATGCATATGACAAATTATACATGGTCTTTACATAATGATATGTACATATTTTTGTTTTACTGAGCTAATTAAAAAAGGTGCTTTATAAAAATTGGGTTTCCACATACTAAGGAACAGGTTTTCTGTTAAAGGGACAGTATACACTCATTTTCATATAACTGCATGTAATAGACACTACTGATATAAAAATCCAGTATAAAACTGTTTAAAAACTTACTTAGAAGCTATCAGTTTAGCTCTGTTGAAAAGGTAGCTGGAAAGTCCACTGCAAGTGGGAAATAAGACACTCCCCCCTTCCCCTTAATTTGCATATGAAAAGACCCTTTACATAAACATGAGCAAGCTGAAGTAGGTATCGGACGGTATTCGGATAACACTTTAAGGCTTGTTTAGGAGTCTGAAAATCAGAGCAATGTTATTTAAACATAAGCAAAACTATACATTTTTAAAAAAAACAACAACCTTATGGGCTATATAAATAGATCACCTACAAAACATTTATGCAAAGAAAAAATGAGTGTATAATGTCCCTTTAATAGTGATGGGTGTGTGTATGTGTCATTTACTCCATAATGACAATGGCAAGTTCTCACAAACTCACATGAGTGCTTGTGTCTGCTATTACTGCCTGAGTGTGTGCATATGTATCCCTGCCTGTGTGTGTGTGTCTGCTATTACTGCCTGTGTGTGTGTGTGTGTGTGTGTGTATGCCTAGCTATCACTGCCTGTGTGTGTGTGCATGTCTCTGTCTATTACTGCCTGTGAGTGCAAGCTGGACAGATTGCTCAGCATGCTAATGCACTGTGGCTGAGCTCTGTAGCAATCCGGGGGTTGCAGGTTCGATCCCCGGTAAGGTCCACTCAGCCTTTCATCCTTCCAAAGTCGATAAAATGTGCAGCGCTTTGAGACCCTTAAGGGTGATTAGCCGCGCTTTACAAGTACCCAATACATACTGTGAGTGCAAGTCTCCCTAAGAGTGATGCGGGAAACCAGACGTGGACCCGTTGCTCAGTGTGCCTAGAGGAATATGGCTGCACCTCACTGACGAGGCCCACAATAGGCTTAAACGTACATCTGGGGTTTTGCTGTTTCTCTCGTTCCGAGAGGGATTGCCTGGTATTTCGGGGCTGGACTGTACTGTGAAGTCAGGATCAGACTGATTTGCTTCAGGAAAGTTTTTCTCTGTGAAAGGCACATGTTGAGCAAAAAGAGGCTGCTTCTTGGGTGGTAACTAGCCATAGAACAAGCTATTATGCTATTGTTCGTTCCCAGGTTGAGCGCTCTCTCTCTTTTTATGTACTCAGCCTATTACTGTCTGTGAGTGCATGTCTCTGTCTATTACTGTCTATGAGTGCATATCTCTGTCTATTACTGCCTGTAAGTGCATGTCTCTGTCTATTACTGTCTGTGAGTGCATATCTCTGTCTATTACTGCCTGTGTGTATAGTATATTTGAAAAATAAACAGCTATTACAGTTCTTTATCAAATTATTTATGTGCAAAAATCTCATAGACTTTAATAGTGAATATTGTAAAAAAAAAAAAAAATGGTATAACTTTTCTAAATAATTGTAATAGACCCCTAAATATGTGACAAATACACCCAGTGACATATTGCAATCCTTTAGAAAATCTTACTTGATGACTTTTCTGCAAAGTACAACTTTAAAGTCTATTGGACGTTTTGTAGATACATTTTGGATAAGAATTTAAAGGGATTGATATGCATTAAACAAATAAATATGCATAGCTATGAGAACAGTATAAATATAATGGCAATTAGTAAAATATATAATGATATTTTTAGATAATATAAATATATTTGGAAAAAAAACATTGTAGTAGAAAAAGGACATATTTAAAGGGATAGGAAAGTCAAAATTAAACTTTCATAATTCAGAATACACCAACAAATTTTAAGACAATTCAATTATTCTTGTTCTCTTGGTATCCATTGTGGAAAAGCATATGTACATATCCTTAGTAGCAGCAATGCACTACTAGGAGCTAACTAGTGGTTGGCCGCAACACACATTTGTCTCTTGTCATTTGCTCACCAGATGTGTTCAGCTAGGTCCCAGTAGTGCACTGCTGCTTTGGAGCTGACCTCTAAATGACAGAGAGACATGCAAGGTCTAGGAGGGGGACTTTAGAATCTGTAACGGGGGGGGGGGGGCGCATTTTGGAATTTTGCCCTGGGAACCAGAATCTCTAGAAACGGCCCTGCCTAGGCTTTATTCAAATTGCTGAACAATGTCTCAATCAGCTATTTGTTTTGCAACATTTTGATGAAAAACTGGGCTACATAATTTGCTTTTTGAACCCTCTAGAGATGCAGGAAAAACATAGGCCTAGGTTACAAGCAGAGTGCAAAAATATTAGCCCTATTGTGCATTAACAGTGCCGTTCTTCATGTAGTTCTGTGCTATACTATTAAAACTAATGGTTTACTTCAGGTATTAAAAAGTGCTAATCTTTGCAGCAGTTTTTTGGATAGTGCTAAAGTGCATCATTTAACTTGCCACTTGTGATACAAGTTCAATGAGCACACTAATAGAGATCCATGTACTGTCCAATTAAAGTATAGGGCACACTAAAAAAAATGTGTTCACATCAAGATGATTTAGTTAAAAGATTTGACTATACACTTGTAATGCCAGATTGTGTGTTATTCTTTGAACAAGGTTGAGCAAAGGAAAAAGCACTTCCCACTATCTATTGTGCTCCACTTGTAATCTAGCCCATAATGTTTACCCAAAAGCAAGAGGTGATTAGTGCCAGTTTAAAAAGCTTTTACAGATACTTTCATGTAAGAAAAAAAAAACAGACAAAAAGTCTGCATGCCACAAATGTTGGATTACAGTTTCCCTTTATATATCTACAATTGTATGTACAGCTGTGGATGATAATATGATCTCTAGTAAAGTAATTGTAGAGATGTGTTTGAAAAAGAGATAGGGCTCCATTTATCAGAGGCTGGGTGGACGAGGTTCGCTGTCTTGAACCTCATCTACACAGCATTACGGCAAGCGGGCAGCAGTACGCTACCACCATTTGTCCAATTATGTTGCAAATCTTAATTATTGGATATTTTAAATAGATGGCGTCCTTCTGTACCCTTTCACATATAAGTAGCTCCTTCTGTACCCTTTCACATATAAGTAGCTCCTTCTGTACCCCTTCACATATAAGTAGCTCCTTCTGTACCCTCACATATAAGTAGCTCCTTCTGTACCCTCACATATAAGTAGCTCCTTCTGTACCCTTTCACATATAAGTAGCTCCTTCTGTACCCTTTCACATATAAGTAGCTCCTTCTGTACCCTCACATATAAGTAGCTCCTTCTGTACCCTCACATATAAGTAGCTCCTTCTGTACCCTCACATATAAGTAGCTCCTTCTGTACCCTTTCACATATAAGTAGCTCCTTCTGTACCCTTTCACATATAAGTAGCTCCTTCTGTACCCTTTCACATATAAGTAGCTCCTTCTGTACCCTTTCACATATAAGTAGCTCCTTCTGTACCCTCACATATAAGTAGCTCCTTCTGTACCCTTTCACATATAAGTAGCTCCTTCTGTACCCTCACATATAAGTAGCTCCTTCTGTACCCTTTCACATATAAGTAGCTCCTTCTGTACCCTTTCACATATAAGTAGCTCCTTCTGTACCCTTTCACATATAAGTAGCTCCTTCTGTACCCTCACATATAAGTAGCTCCTTCTGTACCCTCACATATAAGTAGCTCCTTCTGTACCCTCACATATAAGTAGCTCCTTCTGTACCCTTTCACATATAAGTAGCTCCTTCTGTACCCTTTCACATATAAGTAGCTCCTTCTGTACCCTTTCACATATAAGTAGCTCCTTCTGTACCCTCACATATAAGTAGCTCCTTCTGTACCCTCACATATAAGTAGCTCCTTCTGTACCCTCACATATAAGTAGCTCCTTCTGTACCCTCACATATAAGTAGCTCCTTCTGTACCCTTTCACATATAAGTAGCTCCTTCTGTACCCTTTCACATATAAGTAGCTCCTTCTGTACCCTTTCACATATAAGTAGCTCCTTCTGTACCCTCACATATAAGTAGCTCCTTCTGTACCCTCACATATAAGTAGCTCCTTCTGTACCCTCACATATAAGTAGCTCCTTCTGTACCCTTTCACATATAAGTAGCTCCTTCTGTACCCTTTCACATATAAGTAGCTCATCCTGATTGAAAGTCAGTCTATTTTGTAAGATCAGTTAATTTTAAAAAATATTCACTTCTTTTAATGTGTGTTAAGTGTCTTCAAAAGGGTTAAACATTTTTAAAAAGTTGCACTTCTGAAATGCTTCCAATTCTGGTCCAAATTATGCTTAACCCAGTAATTAGAAAATATTCATGTACACATGCTTATCAATTTTTTTACACTAGTATATCAGTTGCATTAAATTACAAAAAGAAAAAAAAAACTACTAGAAATAAAGCACTCTTGCCTAAAACCTTAATTTAGAAAAAAGGATGGTCATTGTGTTATATGACAATCCATACAGGTTGAGGAAAACACCAACACACAGGATTTTAGTGTCAAAATTAATATTTAATTTCACTATGATGATATTAGTGCTGAAAACGAGAAACTCATTCCCTAACATAGCAATATAATACAATCCTATGATAGGTAGAAAATCAAACAAATAAATTGAACATACAAAATTAGAAGCAGTGAACAATGCTTATTGAAAGAAAAATAAATAAACAAAAAGTCCATAGGAAAATTACCACACTTGAATATACTGGATCCTGAATGATTCAATGGTACATCCCAAGAGAAACAAAAGTCTTCAGAAAATGTCCTCTGATCAAATTCTTGTTGAAAAACCCAAGTAGCAGCAAAGAAAATTGTAATCCTTGTGTCACTGCATATATGAAGATTCACATCTCAGGAAAGGTACTGATGTGCAAAGACAACAGGTCTAGATTTAAACCGTGCTCAAAATCCGTTTGCTAGTAGAAAGGCTGAAAGGTAAAGCTCTACTACTTACGCTGAGAAGCAAGCAGTAAAAAAATGCCAGGCTGAACAGCTGGGCAGCCGGAGGAATTCCGGAATGCCAACACCTGACCACCAATACATCCAAGCAACACTTCAACGGACACAATAAAGCTGGTAATTAGAACCTGAGTTGCCACATATGTTCAATACTTAACAGCACATTGATGTCCCAGTACAGGGACCAGTTAGAACTTGTCTCCGTTCTCCAGTAGATAATCTTGAAGAGATGTGGGTAACAAATTCTACTGCAGTACTGGGAACTAACATAGAAATTGCCTATGATTGTTTCACCAAATTGTCTTTATCAGGGCAGTTGCATTGCCAGAAAAGGTGGGGGGAGAACATGTTGGCGGCCCACCACTTTTGGGGGCAGAGCCACAATGGAAGCTGGATCTGGCATTCAATGAGTGGAGTGGGGACTGCTGTGGGTGAGTTCGGGTGGTGCTGGGAAGTTTTCTGTTTGCTTGCCTTGCCAATGTCATTACACATATGCAGTTAGAGAGAATTCTTCTAGAGAGATAGGAGAGAGAGGGGAAGAAGAAACACATAGAGAGAGAAGAGAAAGTAGGAATATATATATATATATATATATTTTTTTTTGTGCTGCTGATCTGTAGCAATGATGTTATCTACTTATTTAACTTTATTTAGGTTTAAGCTGCTGTCCAGCTAGTACTCTGGTGTCCTAAACACTTTTTCCATAGAAAATGACAGGTGAACTGATTTTCCAAACAACCCAATGATTGAATATTGTCTCAACTAATGAATGTCTAAAGCAGATTATAGCTAAGAAAACCTACAAATGATTTACACTAAATATTTATATAAAATATTGGTATTTTCTCAAACTATTAGGCTTAGGTTGACAGCAGGAATTGCTTAAATGTTTTTGGAGTTCAATAGAGATTTTTTGTACTGTCTGACATTACCCAGTATCATTTCCATGTCCATTAAAAAGTATTCCTTCAGCTGAAAGGTAAACTAAAAGTCAGTGATTCTCAAAAAATACTTTATTCAAAATAACCATAAATTTGTTAAAAAAGGAATAACTCTATATGCCTAAGTTGCACGCTATGGAAAACAAATGATAATATTGAGATTGACTCTAATGATAAAACACAAAATACTAACCTTTAAATATAAATATAATAATTATTATTATTACTATTTAACTTTATTTTTGAAGTGCCAACATATTGCTGTCCATGGGTACAATTCATTTAATACAACAATGATATAAAACTTGTAAGAGACAAAACAAAATTTAACAAACACATACAGGAGAAATTGAGGACCCTATTCCAGTGGGAACTTACAATCTAGAACGGTGGGAGGTTGAGAAACAGGAGGTGAGGACTGCAAGAGTGAGAAAGATGTTAATACAGAGTAAGATTAGGGAAATGTTAGGTAAGTGGAATTAATTTATTACTGAGTTGGGTGGTAGGCTTCTCTGAACAAAAAAGTCTTCAGGGAGCATTTAAGAGAAGAAACATAAGAGCAAAGTCCTGCAGTCTAGCATGGGAAGAGGTGATAGTCGAAGATGCAAGGAGCAAGTCATTGTTGGATATTAGTGGGTGGGCTGAAGTATACTTGTTTATTAGAGGAGATAGGTAGTGGGGAGCAGCGTTGGTGAGAGCTTTGTATGTAAGGGTGAGAATTTTGAATTTAATTCTGCTGTGAATGGGGAGCCAATGAAGGGACTCGCAGGGAGGTGCAGCAGATACAGAGTGACGGGAAAGGTGGATTAGCCTGGAAGAGGCATTTAGGATGGATTGAAGGGGGGGAGAGGCGGGAAAGAGGAAGGCCAGCAAGTAGGTTATTGCAGTAGTCAATTCGGGAAATAACAAGGGAGTGGATTATTTGCTTTGTTGTGTTAGCGCTCAGAAAAGGGTGAATCTTTCTTACAACAAGTTGTGAGCATCAGAGAACAGCTATGTTCTTTAGCTGTACTGAAAAGTGACAATTTTTAGGTCCATTATTGAAATTCTTGAAGGAAGCTACCCAAATGATACCCACACACACAGACAATAAAGATAACATTGCTTTGTAGTAAACAACGATTAGACAAAAGGAGACTATTTGCCTGTATGAAAGAAAATCTAAACCTTCTTATTAACATGTCCAAAGAATATACAGATATGTGCAACAAGGATAGATATCAAGCTCATTAGCACAGTGTGAGATCACTGCAGAAAACCAAAGTTACTTATTAACATCTTGTAAAATAATGAAAGAGTAGAGATTCTATATTACATGCATCACAACTTGATAATATAGTTACTATTATGAGTGATTTTACAGACATGCATCACAACTTGATAATATAGTGACTATTATTAGCGATTCTACAGACACGCATCACAACTTGATAATATAGTGACTATTGGTAGACATTCTACAGGCTTGCATCACAACTTAATAATATATAGAGTATAAAGAGTGAAAGCACACTTACAAAAAAAAGTTAAAAAAATGTGTTAAACAAAGCAGGCACATCATGCTTTATCTATCTTATATTATTCATTTATATATTTTGAGGTTACCCTTTATTTTAATAACCACAAAATAGATTCAGATACAATGTGCACATAATGTGTATGTCTAATATATGTCACATTTAAATCAACATGAACAGTATAAATGTTACATTGTCATTATTTTTGTAATAGTGTGTTTACCATACAGTCTATCTATCTATCTATCTATCTATCTATCTATCTATCTATCTATCTATCTATCTATCTACTATCCTATATACTATCTACCTTTGTCTGCATATGAAAAGGCAGATACTATCTGAAACTTTGGGGCTGTGTTAGGAGTCTGAAAATCAGTACAATGATATTAAAAAAAATAAGCAAAACTATACGTTATTACCAGAACACTCCCAAATAGGCTATATACGTGGATCAACTACAAAACATTTATGTAATGAAAAATCTGGTGTACAATGTCCCTTTAAGAAAAGGTTAACACTACCAACACAGAAACACAATAACTACAACCCTGTGTCTGTTTTCTTCTAGTAAAGTAATTTTAATGGGGCTGACTGTGAGTGCTCTGGGATGTTACGGGGATATTATCAAGCTGTGGTCAGAATTTTTTACCTAGACCGCAACTCTGCATGCAGGATTTAGAAAGAAACAATTACCCAATGTGAAGTATTTTGCCTCTTGGTTGTGCCTCAATTTGTTGAAGCTGACAAGATGTTTTTTAAATGTATTTAATTTTTGTTGTTTTTTTTCCCACTTTCCTTTTGTGCATATTTTAGAGTGGATTCCTATATAAAGGGTGTTGTTTTATCTTGTTTGTATTAATTTGTTTTGTGTTGTTGCTAATTATTAACAGCTAAAGTAATTCTATGCAATGGGAAGTTAATTGATTGCAAAACAGAAGAGGCTACATTAATTTCAATGGAGTTTATCTCAGCACTTACAGCTTTGGTGTGGTACGGGTACAAATCTTTACAAGTTTTAACTAATTTTTAGCAGTAAAATGGAGTTTATTTTCTTAATCAAGATATTAGTTTCAGAAATTATTATTTTTTGGGATTTAGACAAAAGTGCTGTTCATTGGCTAGTATTTATACATTCTGTTTACAATTTTGCCGATATCAAAGGCAATTTAATGAATACATAGTTATACAGAATTATATGTTATCTGATATTTTCTAATATTAATGTTTCTTCTCTATTGAGAGTAGTTTCTGCTACCCTTTGTAGATGTGTTTTCATATTGTTGTTGTAAATAAGTTGTTTGTTTAGGGTTGCCACTTTGGTAATGTTAACCTGAACTGTTATGAGTTATACATGCCGGAGGGTGTGCAGGGAAGAACAAGACTAGTGCTGTCCAGCGGCATTATTCATGTGCTATCCAGAGGCACAATACATGTTCATCCTTGCACACCCTGACTTATGTGTAACTCATAATTGTCCATGTTAACATGGCCAAAGTTGCAAACCTATCAGCTAGATTACGAATTTTCAGCGCCATAGGTAAATTAACAACCACCACAAAAGCAGTGTTATTTCACCTCACTATAGCGCTGCTATTACAAGTTTTGAAAAACCAGGCTTGTGCGGGCGATATGGTGGCGTTGAGCTCCATACCGCACCAAAATACAAGTGCAGCTTTGAAGTGCTCGTGCATGATTTCCCCATAGACATCAATGGGGAGAGCCGGCAAAAAAGAAGCCTAACACCTGCGATTGCGGAAATAAAAGCTCTGTAACGCAGCCCCATTGATGTCTATGGGGAAAGAAAAAGGTATGTTTAAACCTAACACCCTAACATAAAAACCACATCTAAACACCCCTAATCTGCCACCCCCGATATCACTGCCACCTACATAATGTTATTAACCCCTAATCTGCTGCCCTTAACATTGCCTATTAAATAAAAATATTAAGCCCTTTATCTGCCTCTCCCAATATCGCTGCCACCTACATTACAGTTATTAACCCCTAATCTGCCGCCCCCAATGGCGCTGCCACTATATTAAAGTTATTAACCCCTAAACCTCTGGCCTCCAACATCACTAACACTACATACAGGGAGTGCAGAATTATTAGGCAAGTTGTATTTTTGAGGATTAATTTTATTATTGAACAACAACCATGTTCTCAATGAACCCAAAAAACTCATTAATATCAAAGCTGAATAGTTTTGGAAGTAGTTTTTAGTTTGTTTTTAGTTATAGCTATTTTAGGGGGATATCTGTGTGTGCAGGTGACTATTACTGTGCATAATTATTAGGCAACTTAACAAAAAACAAATATATACCCATTTCAATTATTTATTTTTACCAGTGAAACCAATATAACATCTCAACATTCACAAATATACATTTCTGACATTCAAAAACAAAACAAAAACTAATCAGTGACCAATATAGCCACCTTTCTTTGCAAGGACACTCCAAAGCCTGCCATCCATGGATTCTGTCAGTGTTTTGATCTGTTCACCATCAACATTGCGTGCAGCAGCAACCACAGCCTCCCAGACACTGTTCAGAGAGGTGTACTGTTTTCCCTCCTTGTAAATCTCACATTTGATGATGGACCACAGGTTCTCAATGGGGTTCAGATCAGGTGAACAAGGAGGCCATGTCATTAGATTTTCTTCTTTTATACCCTTTCTTGCCAGCCACGCTGTGGAGTACTTGGACGCGTGTGATGGAGCATTGTCCTGCATGAAAATCATGTTTTTCTTGAAGGATGCAGACTTCTTCCTGTACTACTGCTTGAAGAAGGTGTCTTCCAGAAACTGGCAGTAGGACTGGGAGTTGAGCTTGACTCCATCCTCAACCCGAAAAGGCCCCACAAGCTAATCTTTGATGATACCAGCCCAAACCAGTACTCCACCTCCACCTTGCTGGCATCTGAGTCGGACTGGAGCTCTCTGCCCTTTACCAATCCAGCCACGGGCCCATCCATCTGGCCCATCAAGACTCACTCTCATTTCATAAGTCCATAAGACCTTAGAAAAATCAGTCTTGAGATATTTCTTGGCCCAGTCTTGACATTTCAGCTTGTGTGTCTTGTTCAGTGGTGGTCGTCTTTCAGCCTTTCTTACCTTGGCCATGTCTCTGAGTATTGCACACCTTGTGCTTTTGGACACTCCAGTGATGTTGCAGCTCTGAAATATGGCCAAACTGGTGGCAAGTGGCATCTTGGCAGCTGCACGCTTGACTTTTCTCAGTTCATGGGCAGTTATTTTGCGCCTTGGTTTTTCCACACGCTTCTTGCGACCCTGTTGACTATTTTGAATGAAACGCTTGATTGTTCGATGATCACTCTTCAGAAGCTTTGCAATTTTAAGAGTGCTGCATCCCTCTGAAAGATATCTCACTATTTTTTACTTTTCTGAGCCTGTCAAGTTTTTCTTTTGACCCATTTTGCCAAAGGAAAGGAAGTTGCCTAATAATTATGCACACCTGATATAGGGTGTTGATGTCATTAGACCACACCCCTTCTCATTACAGAGATGCACATCACCTAATATGCTTAATTGGTAGTAGGCTTTCGAGCCTATACAGCTTGGAGTAAGACAACATGCATAAAGAGGATGATGTGGTCAAAATACTCATTTGCCTAATAATTCTGCACTCCCTGTAAATATATTAACCCCTAAAACTAACCCTAAGCATAATACTAACATAACCCTAACCCTAACGTAACCCTAAGCCTAACACCCCCTAACTTAAATATAATTCAAATAAATCTAAATTAAACTTATAATTATTAACTAAATAATATCTATTTAAAACTAAATACAAACTTACCTGTGAAATAAAACCTAAGCTAGCTACAATATAACTAATAGTTACATTGTAGCTAGCTTAGGTTTTATTTTTAGTTCACAGGTAAGTAACTATTTAATAACTACCTAGTTAAAATAAATGCAAAATTAACTGTCAAATAAAACCTAAGCTACCTTACACTAAAACCTAAAATTGCAAAAAATAAAAAACCTACCATTACAAAAAAAAAAACACACGAAATTATAAAAAAAAATAAAAAATATTCCTATTCTAATACCCTTTAAAAAAATAAAATAATAAAAAAAAGCCTTATCTAAAATAAACTACCAAGGGCCCCTAAGAGGGCCTTTTGGGGGGCCATAAAAAGGGTCTTTTGTAGGGCATTGCCCTAAGTTAAACAGCTCTTTTACTACAAAAAACAAACACCCCCTAACAGTATATACAAACCTCCACCCCCCAAACTACCAAGGGCCTTTTTAAAAAAAAATATCTGCTTAAATCATATTGGCTGTTCAAATCAGCCAATAGGATTTAAGCAGCTCTCATTCTATTAGCGTCGACCGTATGAAGAAGTTAAACAGCTCTTTTGCTACAAAAAACAAACACTCCCTAACAGTATACAAACCCCCATCCCCCAAACTACCAAGGGCCTTTAAAAAAAAGAGCTGCTTAAATCCCCAATAGGATTTAAGCAGCTCTCATTCTATTGGCTGATTCATCATCCAATAGAATTAGATCTGCTTAAATCCTATTGGCTGATTTGAACAGCCAATAGGATTTTAGCAGCTCTAATTCCTATTGACTGATTCAAAATTTTCTGCCAATAGGAATGCAAGGGACGCCATCTTGGATCACGTACCTTGCATTCAAGATTCAATATATGGTGGTGACCGTATTAAGAAGATGCTCCACGCCGGATGTCTTCAGGATGGACCCGCTCTGCACCACCGGAATCAAGATAGAAGATGCCACCTGGATGAAGATTGAAGAGTCTGTTTGGATGAAGACTTCTCGCCCCTTGGATGAGGACTTTGCCGCTGGGATGAAGATTGAAGAGGCTGTCTCGATGAAGACTTCTCGCTGCCTGGATGAGACTTCTCCACCAGGATGAAGATCATTCAAGCTGGACTTCAAAAACTGTAAGTGGATTGTCTTGGGGTTAGTGTTAGGTTTTTTAAGTTTTTTGGTGTGGGTTTTATTTTTAGATTAGGGTTTGGGCAGTGAAATAGCTAAATGCCCTTTTAAGGGCAATTCTCATCCAAATGCCTTTTCAGGGCTATGGGTAGCTTAGTTTTTTTAGATAATTTTTATTTTGTGGGTTTGGCGGGGTGGGCATTTGTAATGTTAGTTGGTATTTGTATTTTATTTCATAAACAGAGCTGATTTTATTTAGGGCAATGCCCTACAAAAGGACCTTTTAAGGGCCATTGGTAGTTTATTCTAGATTAGGTTTTTTATTTTGGGGTGCTTTTTTAATGGGTATTATAATAGGAATTTGTTTTATTATTTTTGATAATTTGTTTGTTATTTTGTGTAATTTATTTTTTTAGGGGGCATTTGTCTTTTGTAGCAAAAGAGCTGTTTAACTTAGGACAATGCAAATGGCCCTTTTAAGGTCCCCCCAAGCCCCCCAAAAGGCCCTTTTAAGGGCCCTTGGTAGTTTGGGGGGTGGGGGTGTGTTTACTGTTAGGGGGTGTTTGTTTTTTTGCAGCAAAAGAGTTATTTAACTTTGGGCAATGCCCTACAAAAGGCCCTTTTAAGGGCCCCCAAAAGGCCTTTTTAAGTGCCCTTGGTAGTTTAGGGGGTGGGGGTTTTTACTGTTAGGGGTGTTTGTTTTTTGTAGCAAAAGAGCTGTTAAATTTAGGGCAATGCCCTACAAAAGGCCCTTTTAAGGACCCTTGGTAGTTTGGGGGGTGGGGGTTTGTATACTGTTAGGGGGTGTTTGTTTGTTTTTGTAGTAAAAGAGCTGTTTAACTTAGGGCAATGCTCTACAAAAGGCCTTTTTAAGGGCACCCCAAAAGGCCCTTTTAAGGGCCCTTGGTAGTTTGGGGGTGGGGGTTTGTATACTGTTAGGGGTGTTTGTTTTTTTTGTAGCAAAAGACCTATTTAACTTAGGGAAATGCCCTACAAAAGGCCTTTTAAGGGCCCCCTTGGTATTAGAATAGGAATAATTTTTATTTTTTTGGGATAATTTCGTTATTATTATAATTATTTTTTGTAATTTTAGATTTTAGTGTAAGGTATCTTAGGTTTCATTTGACAGGTAATTTTAGTATTTATTTTAACTAGGTAGCTAGTAAATAGTTAATCATTATTTACTAACTAGTCTACCTAGTTAAAATAAATACAAACTTACCCGTGAAATAAAAATAAAACCTTAGCTAGCTACAATGTAACTATTAGTTATATTGTAGCTAGCTTAGGTTTTATTTCATAGGTAAGTTTGTATTTAGTTTTACATAGGTATTATTTAGTTAATAATTGTAAGTTTACTTTAGATCTATTTTAATTATGTTAAAGTTAGGGGGTGTTAGGGTTAGGTTTACGTTAGGGTTAAGGGTTAATAGTCTAATTTTGGTTGTTGTGATGTGGGGGGCTGGCGGTTTAGGAGTTAATAGGTTTATTTAGTTAATAATTGTAAGTTTAATTTAGCTCTATTTTAATTATGTTAAAGTTAGGGGGTTTTAGGGTTAGGGTTACATTAGGGTTATGTTCAGGGGTTACTAGTTTAAATTAGTTTATTGCGATGTGGGGGCTTTCGGTTTAGGGGCTAATAGTTTAATTTATTATTTTTCATTGTGGGGTGACTTTAGGTTTAAGGGTTAATAAGTTTATTACAGAGGCAGCGGTGTAGGGCCTAATAAATTTAATAAGGGGAGATGTGGGCGGAAGGCAGGTTAGGGGTTAATAATATTTAAATAGTGTTTGCGATGCGGGGGTGCTGGGGTTTAGGGGTTAATAACGTTAGTATAGTGGTGACGATGTCGGGGAGTGGCGGAATAGGGGTTAATCAATTGTACTAGTGGCTGCGATATCGGGAGCGACGGATTAGGGGTTAATGAATTTATTATAGTATTTGCGATGCGGGAGGGCCTCAGTTTAGGTGTTAATAGGTAGTTTATGGGGTTTTAGTGTACTTTGTAGCAGTTAAGTTATGAGTTTTATGTTACAGATTTGTGGAGCAAAACTCATAACTACTGAATTTAGATGGCGTTATGGATCTTGTGGTTTTAGGCTGTAACGCTAGCTTTTTAGCCTCACCGCAAAACTCGTAAAAACCGGCGCTATGGGAATCCGATGAAAAAATGTAATTTTTATGAGTGCTGTACTGACGTTGTGTTACAGGCTAAAAGGCTTGCAGTACAGCTATACCGACAAGACTTGTATTGGCTGCGGTGCCGTTTTAACTCTGAAAATACCATATGTTCAGCATTAAAAGACGAACGCACAAACTTGTAATCTAGCTGATAGTATTTTAGAAGCATTTAATCTTGAGATTTGTAATAAATATTTGAACATCTTCAACAAAAAAAAAATAACACAATTTGTCAATATACAGTATATAGCAGTGCACAGCACCACATTTAGGTCAGATTGAAGTGTATTCTGTCTGCAGCCCTTGCTTCCTTCCTTGTCACCACTTCAGTAAGCTATGGTGTGAGCTATGGCCACCTTGTATGGTGTGAGCTATGGCCACCTTGTCCCACCAGAAGTCCTCCAAGGAAACATACTAATTTATGCTATTAGAGACAATAAAGAAAGGGTCCTATCTTAATTAACTAAAGTTTGTTTCGGCTTCTTGATAACCTTGATATAAATATTTGTATCAGGGATACGCATTCAGAAGTGTGATGCAGCATTGAATGCACTTTAAATATAAATAACCCATATAGGATAGGATAGTAAAGATCAAGAATGCTTATAAGCACAAAGAAAAGATTATTATCGTAAGTAAAACTTAATGTTTAATAACATTAAACTAAAAAGAAGACAGCAAAAAAAATAAATGATAATCTGCTGCCCTTAGTATTTAAAAACTCATCTCGGCCTGAAAACAATGCATGAAGTGTGTGTGAAAAGTTCTTGGAATGTCTGCTGAAAGACAACGGTGGTTTGCAGTATAATAGGAAGTTAATACTGAGGATTAATAAATACTGCAGTATTGCATACATAAGCACTTGATATATATTAGTCGTAAACTCAGTATAAGTGAATATGGAAAAAGGTTAGGGGTATACTGCCAATACCCCTAACCTAAAAACCCCCATACCGATACAAGCCCCCAATGCAAACTAACCCTACACTACTTAACTACCTAACACCTAACCCACCCCACTACCACCTCTAAGCTAAAACTCCTTAAGTTACAAAAAACAACAAACACTAAATTTACTAAAAATAACAAAACCTAACATTACAGAAAACAAAAAAAACAGCACTAAAACCCCACAATTATACCTATACTAAAATTAAGGCCGCTTAAAAAAACGCCCCAAAATAAAAACCCCTAAACTAACACTAAGAGGCCCATTTATCAAGCTCTGGATGGAGCTTGAGGACCCGTGTTTCTGGCGAGTCTTCTTCTAAAGACCGCTGCTCCATAACGCTGTCCGCCTGCTCTGATCAGGCGGACAGAGATCGCCAGAATTCAACCCTATCAAGTACGATCGGGTTGATTGACACCCCCTGCTGGTGGCCGATTGGCAGCAGGTCTGCAAGGGGCAGCGTTGCACCAGCAGCTCACAAGAGTTGCTGGTGCAATGCTGAAAACGGAGAGCATTCAGCGAGGTATGTTGGACCTGATACGCACTATCGGATCAGGTCCAACATACCTTTGATAAATATCCCCCTAAAAATTATTATAACAACAGCCCTTAAAAAGGCTTTTTGTAGGGCATTGCCCTACAGTTAATCCGCTTTTTTTAAAATAAATACAACCCCATTCTACAATAAAAGTAACCCCCAACCCCCAAAAAAGCCTTATAAAAAAAAAAACTAAACAAAAAAACCATATCCTAAAAAAAGATTTCCCTGAAAATTGCATTTGATTGGGCATTGCCCACAAATCTTTTGCTGCCCCAAAAAAACATAAAAAGTACATTTGGTAGGTTATTGTCCTTAAGTGTTTAAACTCTGTTAGAAAAAAAACCTAAAAGGGAAAAAAAAATCTTAAAAGCTAAAACAGTCCAACCACCCCCAACAAAATCCTAAAGCTAAATCCCAAAGTTTGTACTAACCAATTTGATTCCAGCAGTCCTCCTCTTCTTTCTTCATGCTGGCGGTCTTCGAGGGCAGTTCTCCTTATCTTAATGGTGAAGGTCCTCTTCTTCCATCTTGTGTCTTCTTCCATATTCTGTTTTCCATCCAATCCTGCTTCATGTGATCCCTGCAGCACACTGAAGCTTACACGTGATGTTCCTCCTTATAAAGGGGGGCCCTTGCATTTCTATCGGCTGATTTTTAAATTCTTGGTCCAATCAACCAATACAATGAACGTTTATAAATATATCATGCCATGTGTGAACTATGCAACACGTGGGAAAATATTAATACTTTTATTACATTTTATAAATTATTTTTTATTGAGGTTATGCAAAAATGAACAAAGACATTCATTATAATAACAGAATATAGCCACCTTCACAAAATCAGGTACCAATCTCAGCAGGTTAACAAAATGACACCAAAATATTGGAATGTCTAATACATGAAAAATCTCAACATATGAAAAACCTCTATTTTTTTAGCTTAAATTTCCCCCTATGAATCAAAGGACCACTTTTATTTTGTTGCAAACAATAGTGTTTATGTGATTTTTTTTCTGATACTCTATAGTCAAAAGGAAGAATCAGTTATCCTCATATAAATAAGGGCCATTCGGTATAGTTATGGAAATTAGTTATGGAAATTTGATCTACACATAGGAGCACCCATGAGTGCCTCTATACAGATAAATGGATATCTAATCATGTTAGGTGATAACTATTACTGTAGTTATTAAAACTTATATGAGGCTTTCTTTTAAAGAGAGGATTCTGGATTTTAAAACAACGGGCAATAGGGGTCTAGAGATCCCCTTATTAAAATATATACTGTATATATACAGTATCCCACAAAATTGAGTACACCCTTACATTTTTGTAAATATTTTATTATATCTTTTCATGTGACAACACTGAAGAAATAACACTTTGCTACAATGTAAAGTAGTGAGTATACAGCCTATATAACAGTGTAAATTTGCTGTCCCCTCAAAATAACTCAACACACAGCCATTAATGTCTAAACCATTGGCAACAAAAGTGAGTACACCCCTAAGTGGAAATGTCAAAATTGGACCAAAAGTGTCAACATTTTGTGTGACCACCATTATTTTCCAGCACTGCCTTTAACCCTCTTGGGCATAAAGTTTACCAGAGCTTCACAGGTTCTGACTGGAATCCTCTTCAACTCCTCCATGATGACATCATGCAGCTGGGGGATGTTACAGATCTTGCGCTCCCCCACCTTCCATTTGAGGATGCCCCACTGATGCTCAATAGGGTTTAGGTCTGGAGACATGCTTGGTCAGTCCATCACCTTTACCATCAGCTTCTTTAGCAAGGCAGTGGTCATCTTGGAGGTGTGTTTGGGGTTATTATCATGTGGGAATACTGCCCTGTGGACCAGTCTCTGAAGGGTTCTGATCATGCTCTGCTTCAGTATGTCACAGTACATGTTGGCATTCATGTATCCCTCAATGAACTGTAGCTCCCCAGTGCTGGCAGCACTCATGCAGGCCCAGACCATGACACTCCCACCACCATGCTTGACTGTAGCCATGACACACTTGTCTTTGTACTCCTCACCTGGTTGCTACCACACATGCTTGACACCATCTACACCATCTGAACCAAATAAGTTTATCTTGGTCTCATCAAACCACAGGACATGGTTACAGTAATCAATGTCCTTAGTCTGCTTGTCTTCAGCAAACTGTTTGCGGGCTTTCTTTTGCATCATCTTTAGAAGAGGCTTCCTTCTGGGATGACAGCCATGCAGACCAATTTGATGCAGTGTGCAGCGTATGGTCTGAGCACTGACAGGCTGACCCCACCCCTTCAACCTCTGTAGCAATGCTGGAAGCACTTATACGTCTATTTCCCAAAGACAACCTCCAGATATGAAGCTGAGCATGTGCACTCAACTTCTTTGGTTGACCATGGTGAGGCCTGTTCTGAGTGGAACCTGTCCTGTAAAACCACTGTATGGTCTTGCCCACCATGCTGCAGCTTAGTTTCAGGGTCTTGGCAATCTTCTTATAGCCTAGGACATCTTTATGTAGAGCAACAATTCTTTTTTTCAGCTCCTCAGAGAGTTCTTTGCCTTGAGGTGCCATGTTGAACTTCTAGGGATCAGTATGAGAGAGTGTGAAAGCGATAACACCAAATTTATTCACACCTGAGACCTTGTAACACTAACTAGTCACATTACACCGGGGAGGGAAAATAGCTAATTGGGCCAAATTTGGACATTTCCACTTAGGGATGTACTCACTTTTGTTGCCAACGGTTTAGACATTAATGGCTGTGTGTTGAGTTATTCTGAGGGGACAGCAAATACTGGCCTAGATTTGGAGTTCGGCGGTAAAAGGGCTGTTAACGCTCCGCGGGCTTTTTTCTGGCCGCACCATAAATTTAACTCTGGTATCGAGAGTTAAAACAAATGCTGCGTTAGGCTCCAAAAAAGGAGCGTAGAGCATTTTTACCGCAAATGCAACTCTCGATACCAGAGTTGCTTACGGACGCGGCCGGCCTCAAAAACGTGCTCGTGCACAATTCTCCCATAGGAAACAATGGGACTGTTTGAGCTGAAAAAAAACCTAACACCTGCAAAAAAGCAGCGTTCAGCTCCTAACGCAGCCCCATTGTTTCCTATGGGGAAACACTTCCTACGTCTGCACCTAACACCCTAACATGTACCCCGAGTCTAAACACCCCTACCCTTACACTTATTAACCCCTAATCTGCCGCCCCCGCTATCGCTGACCCCTGCATATTATTATTAACCCCTAATCTGCCGCTCCGTAAAACGCCGCCACCTACGTTATCCCTATGTACCCCTAATCTGCTGTCCCTAACACCGCCGACCCCTATATTATATTTATTAACCCCTAATCTGCCCCCCACAACGTCGCCGACACCTACCTACACTTATTAACCCCTAATCTGCCGAGCGGACCTGAGCGCTACTATAATAAAGTTATTAACCCCTAATCCGCCTCACTAACCCTATCATAAATAGTATTAACCCCTAATCTGCCCTCCCTAACATCGCCGAAACCTACCTTCAATTATTAACCCCTAAACTTCCGATCGGAGCTCACCGCTATTCTAATAAATGGATTAACCCCTAAAGCTAAGTCTAACCCTAACACTAACACCCCCCTAAGTTAAATATAATTTTTATCTAACTAAATAAATTCACTCTTATTAAATAACTTATTCCTATTTAAAGCTAAATACTTACCTGTAAAATAAATCCTAATATAGCTACAATATAAATTATAATTATATTATAGCTATTTTAGGATTAATATTTATTTTACAGGCAACTTTGTATTTATTTTAACCAGGTACAATAGCTATTAAATAGTTAAGAACTATTTAATAGTTACCTAGTTAAAATAATAACAAATTTACCTGTAAAATAAATCCTAACCTAAGTTATAATTAAACCTAACACTACCCTATCAATAAAATAATTAAATAAACTACCTACAATTACCTACAATTAACCTAACACTACACTATCAATAAATTAATTAAACACAATTGCTACAAATAAATACAATTAAATAAACTAGCTAAAGTACAAAAAATAAAAAAAGAACTAAGTTACAGAAAATAAAAAAATATTTACAAACATAATAAAAATATTACAACAATTTTAAACTAATTACACCTACTCTAAGCCCCCTAATAAAATAACAAAGCCCCCCAAAATAAAAAATTCCCTACCCTATTCTAAATTAAAAAAGTTACAAGCTCTTTTACCTTACCAGCCCTGAACAGGGCCCTTTGCGGGGCATGCCCCAAGAATTTCAGCTCTTTTGCCTGTAAAAAAAAACATACAATACCCCCCCAACATTACAACCCACCACCCACATACCCCTAATCTAACCCAAACCCCCCTTAAATAAACCTAACACTAAGCCCCTGAAGATCTTCCTACCTTGTCTTCACCATCCAGGTATCACCGATCCGTCCTGGCTCCAAGATCTTCATCCAACCCAAGCGGGGGTTGGCGATCCATAATCCGGTGCTCCAAAGTCTTCCTCCTATCCGGCAAGAAGAGGACATCCGGACCGGCAAACATCTTCTCCAAGCGGCATCTTCGATCTTCTTCCATCCGGTGCGGAGCGGGTCCATCTTGAAGCAGGCGACGCGGATCCATCCTCTTCTTCCGATGTCTCCCGACTAATGACGGTTCCTTTAAGGGACGTCATCCAAGATGGCGTCCCTCGAATTCCGATTGGCTGATAGGATTCTATCAGCCAATCGGAATTAAGGTAGGAATTTTCTGATTGGCTGATGGAATCAGCCAATCAGAATCAAGTTCAATCCGATTGGCCGATCCCATCAGCCAATCAGATTGAGCTAGCATTCTATTGGCTGATCGGAACAGCCAATAGAATGCGAGCTCAATCTGATTGGCTGATTGGATCAGCCAATCGGATTGAACTTGATTCTGATTGGCTGATTCCATCAGCCAATCAGAAAATTCCTACCTTAATTCCGATTGGCTGATAAAATCCTATCAGCCAATCGGAATTCGAGGGACGCCATCTTGGATGACGTCCCTTAAAGGAACCGTCATTAGTCGGGAGACATCGGAAGAAGAGGATGGATCCGCGTCGCCTGCTTCAAGATGGACCCGCTCCGCACCGGATGGAAGAAGATCGAAGATGCCGCTTGGAGAAGATGTTTGCCGGTCCGGATGTCCTCTTCTTGCCGGATAGGAGGAAGACTTTGGAGCACCGGATTATGGATCGCCAACCCCCGCTTGGGTTGGATGAAGATCTTGGAGCCAGGACGGATCGGTGATACCTGGATGGTGAAGACAAGGTAGGAAGATCTTCAGGGGCTTAGTGTTAGGTTTATTTAAGGGGGGTTTGGGTTAGATTAGGGGTATGTGGGTGGTGGGTTGTAATGTTGGGGGGGGTATTGTATGTTTTTTTTTACAGGCAAAAGAGCTGAAATTCTTGGGGCATGCCCCGCAAAGGGCCCTGTTCAGGGCTGGTAAGGTAAAAGAGCTTGTAACTTTTTTAATTTAGAATAGGGTAGGGAATTTTTTATTTTGGGGGGCTTTGTTATTTTATTAGGGGGCTTAGAGTAGGTGTAATTAGTTTAAAATTGTTGTAATATTTTTATTATGTTTGTAAATATTTTTTTATTTTCTGTAACTTAGTTCTTTTTTTATTTTTTGTACTTTAGCTAGTTTATTTAATTGTATTTATTTGTAGCAATTGTGTTTAATTAATTTATTGATAGTGTAGTGTTAGGTTAATTGTAGGTAATTATAGGTAGTTTATTTAATTATTTTATTGATAGGGTAGTGTTAGGTTTAATTATAACTTAGGTTAGGATTTATTTTACAGGTAAATTTGTTATTATTTTAACTAGGTAACTATTAAATAGTTCTTAACTATTTAATAGCTATTGTACCTGGTTAAAATAAATACAAAGTTGCCTGTAAAATAAATATTAATCCTAAAATAGCTATAATATAATTATAATTTATATTGTAGCTATATTAGGATTTATTTTACAGGTAAGTATTTAGCTTTAAATAGGAATAAGTTATTTAATAAGAGTTAATTTATTTCGTTAGATGTAAATTATATTTAACTTAGGGGGGTGTTAGTGTTAGGGTTAGACTTAGCTTTAGGGGTTAATCCATTTATTAGAATAGCGGTGAGCTCCGATCGGAAGTTTAGGGGTTAATAATTGAAGGTAGGTGTCGGCGATGTTAGGGAGGGCAGATTAGGGGTTAATACTATTTATGATAGGGTTAGTGAGGCGGGTTAGGGGTTAATATCTTTATTATAGTAGCGCTCAGGTCCGCTCGGCAGATTAGGGGTTAATAAGTGTAGGCAGGTGTCGGCGACGTTGAGGGGGGCAGATTAGGGGTTAATAAATATAATATAGGGGTCGGTGATGTTAGGGGCAGCAGATTAGGGGTACATAGGGATAACGTAGGTGGCGGCGATTTGCGGTCGGAAGATTAGGGGTTAATTATTGTAAGTAGCTGGCGGCGACGTTGTGGGGGGCAGGTTAGGGGTTAATAAATGTAATACAGGGGTCGGCGGGGTTAGGGGCAGCAGATTAGGGGTACATAAATATAACGTAGGTGGCGGTCGGCAGATTAGGGGTTAAAAATTTTAATCGAGTGGCGGCGGTGTGGGGGGACCTCGGTTTAGGGGTACATAGGTAGTTTATGGGTGTTAGTGTACTTTAGGGTACAGTAGTTAAGAGCTTTATAAACCGGCGTTAGCCAGAAAGCTCTTAACTCCTGCTTTTTTCAGGTGGCTGGAATTTTGTCGTTAGAGCTCTAACGCTCACTTCAGAAACGACTCTAAATACCAGCGTTAGAAAGATCCCATTGAAAATATAGGCTACGCAAATGGCGTAGGGGGATCTGCGGTATGGAAAAGTCGCGGCTGTAAAGTGAGCGTTAGACCCTTTAATCACTGACTCCAAATACCAGCGGGCGGCCAAAACCAGCGTTAGGAGCCTCTAACGCTGGTTTTGACGGCTACCGCCGAACTCCAAATCTAGGCCTTACACTGTTATACAGGCTGTAAACTCACTACTTTGCATTGTAGCAAAGTGTCATTTCTTCAGTGTTGTCACATGAAAAGATATAATAAAATATTTACAAAAATGGGAGGGGTGTACTCACTGTTGTAGAATATTATATATTGGACTAGATTACAAGTGAAGCACTAATTCATTGAGCACCCACAAATAGGCAAAGTTGCTCGTTTGCGTGCTTGCTATAAATAATCAGCTATTAGAAGTTACTGATTATTGCTATCACAAGCTCACTGTAGCAATTAGTGCTTGTAAAATACACCAGAGATCAGACCTCTAGGTAATTTACTTAATGTTCCCAAAATGCCCCCAAAATACTTTGGTGGGTATTTTATAAAAAAAAAATCTAAATTATAGCATTTTTATTTTCTAATAAAAGAACTGCAATACCCAGCATTTTGGAGGTAAAGTTGGCGGCTGTGGGGTGTAAGAAAACAAAATGGCACTGAAAAGTGCCTTTACATTGACGTGTATGGGAAGTGTGTGTTCCCAGTAAATATGTATGTATATGCTTATATACATATATATGTGTTAATATGTGTATGTACACATATTAACACATATGCATATATATTTACAATTTGCTGCCATTGCTGTGCTACTTATCCCCTTCACTGTGCTAGTTCTCATACTGTGTCTCATGGGATGAGAACGAGGCTCCCATTGGAACCTATGGAAGTGTGTTCTCGTATGCCTAATGCTCACATTGCTGTCATCTTGTAATACCAGGGCCCATTAACATGAGCTGGTATTACTTAGTGGATAACAAATATTGCTTTCACAAAATCGATATTTCCAAAAATCGATATTTAGCACTTCACTTGTAATCTGGCCCATTATATTTATTTTATATTTTTAATATTTTTCTGCACATATAAAACTTTAATTTGCACATAGGGGCTCCCATAACCCTCTGCTAATATAAATGCACATTTATTTATGCCAGGTGACAGCTATTAACCATAGTGATCATCTGGGGCTTTATTGAAAGAGGGGCTTCTTGGCTTTAAAATAAGGGTGCATGGGGACTTTAGGCCTTTTTTATTGCCTGTTATAATGTGATATGTAGTGTTTTAACATGTTTATTTTATTTGTATTTATTTTTACATTTTTAATTGTGCATTATACCCCAACACCCATACCGTTTGAAATAGCAGGCAATTACATTTCAAACATTGGGTCTTGGGGGATTCTAGGACTTGAGATCGAGAGGTTTAAACATTTATCATCCATCCCTTAAGTCCTGGGCATCGACTTTGCACTTCCAGGTTTCCTGAGCATGGTGACATCATCGCGCTCATATATGGTGAAATCATTGCCATCATGGAAAAAGGGAAACCAATGCTTTTATAAATATAACCAAATTGGCTTTAATGAAAAACAATGTTTGTATAATAAACATATGTCACACTGGTGAGGAAAAAAAATATCTTACATGTAACAATAAGATAACATTTCCAAATTATTATATCTAATAATGCCTTAAAAGATCTCTTACTAAAATGAATGCTTCATATTATATGAAAAGCTTGTTTTCTTCAAATATAATCTAATATAATCCAGTGATGTACCCACACTGGACTGGATTTTATAAAATGTATTATTATTTTTATTATTATTATTTTTATTATCAGGAATTTGTAGAGCGCCAAGAGATTCAGCATCGCTATAACATAAGTGGTATACAAGATAACATGTATGGGATCAAATGGGTAGAGGGCCCTGCCGAGAGTTGAACTGTTGTAGTTGGCTCTTATGAAGGTGACCTACAAACAGCTGGGCTAATAGGCTTACATACTAAGGTGTTCAAGGGGATAGCAATGGAGTAAGGAGTATAGGTTGTATGCATCCCTGAATAGTAGAGTCTTTAGGGAGCACTTGAAGCTTTCAAAACTAGGGTAGAGTCTCGTGGAGTGGGGCTGAGAGTTCCACAAAATAGAAGCCAGTCTGGAGAACTCCTGTAAATGGGAATGTGAGGAGGTAACAAGAGAGGAGGAGAGTAAGAGATTATGAGCAGAGTGAAGGGGACGGGAGAGAGAGTATAAGGAGAGAAGATCTGAGATGTAGGGGGGAGCAGTGCAGTTGAAGTCTTTGTATGTCAGAGTGAGAATTTTATCCTGGAGGCAAGAGGAAGACAGTGAAGATATTGTCAGAGAGGTACAGAATATGAAAAAAACGGTGTGTAAGGAAGATGAGCCTGGCAAAAGCATTCATTATGAATTGTAAAGGAGCTAGGTGGCAGCTAGGGAGACCAGAGAGGATCGACTTGCAGTAGTCAAGGCAGGAAAGATGAGAGAGTGGATTCAAATCTTAGTTGTAGTTTGTGTAAGGAAATGTCTAATTTTAGAGATGTTTTTAAGGTGAAAGCGGTAGGCTTTAGCCAAGGACTGAATGTGAGAAGTGAAAGATAGATCTGAGTCAAGTGTGACTCCAAGACATTGGGCATTTGGGTAGTATGTAATGATGGAGTTATCAACAGTTATAGAGAAATGAGGGGTATAGATTTTGGAAGAAGGGGGGAAAATAAGGAGCTCAGTTTTTGAGAGATTTAGCTTAAGGTAGTGAGAGGACATCCAAGATGAGATATGAGAAAGATAGTTAGTGACATGGGTTAGCAAGTAAGGAGATAGGTCTGATGTAGAGTGGTAGATTTGGATATCATCAGCATTCAAATGATATTTAAACCCGTGGGACTTTAATAAGGAACCCAATGATGATGTGTAGATTGAGAAGAGAAGGGGACCAAGGACAGAGACTTGTGGTACCCCAATGGAAAGTGGTATAAGGGCAGAGGATGCCCCAGAGAAGGCTACACTAAAGGTAAGGTTACACATATAGGAAGGGAACCCACGAGAGAGCTCTGTCACAAATGCCAAAGGATTGGAGGGTTTGGAGCAAAAGATGGTGGTCGACAGTATCAAAGGCTGCAGACAGATCAAGGAGTATAACCAGTGAGAGGTGGCCTTTGGTCGTAGGTAACCTTAAAGATTTCTGTCTCTGTGGAGTGATGGGGGCAAAATAAAGAATGCAGTGGGTCAAGGAGGGAGTTTAATGTAAGGAAATGGGAAAAACGTGCATATACTAGCTTTTTAAGAAGCTTTGAGGCAAGAGGGATTATGGAAATAGGGTGGTAGATGGATGGGGAGGTTGTATCGAGAGAAGGTTTTTTGAGGATATGTGTGACCAGAGCATGTTTTAGATATGAAGGAAATATACTGGTGCTGAGGAAGTTGAAGATGTATGTGAGTATAGGGGTAAGGGCAGAAGAGAGGAAGAGGAGTAGATGTGAGGTGAAAGGAAGTTAGGTGAGAGGACAGTATAAGGGCAGAAACATCTTCCTCGGTAACAGGGGCGATAAAGCTAAATGTATGGCTATGTGGGTTTTGTATGATTGTGAGCTTTTGAGGGGTTTGGAGACTGGTATTATGTTTAGAGCTGATTTCATTTCTGATGGAGTCAATTTTGTTATTGAAGTGGCTGGCAAAATCTTGAACTGAGAGAGAAGTTGTATTAGGAGGTGGGGGTAGGCAGAGTATTGAAGAATATTACGAGTATTGAAAGTGGAGAACAGACATTTTGGGTTTGAAGAAAGAGTAGATATTAGAATAGAGAAGTAATATTGCTTATAAATATTAAGGGCAGAATAGAAGGAGTTCAAGATGAACTTGTAGTGAAGACAGCGAGTTGAACTCCGAGATTTTATCCAGTGCAGTAAGGGAATATCTGCATAGGTACCATGTCACAGGAGTATGCCAGGGCTGAGGATGAGTGTGGGATTTCCAAGCTATAGTAGGTTGGGCCAGATTGTCAAGGACCAATGTAAGTGTGGAGTTATAATAGCAGATAGATTGGTCAGGGAAGAAAAAGTAGGGGATGGAACAGAGGAGCAGTTTGAGAGAGCTAGTGAGCTGTTGCTGATCTAATGACTTAATGCTTCTGTGAAGTTTGGTGTGAGAGGCAGAAGGAAGGAGAGTTGTAGGGAGGGATGTGATGTTACAAGTTTGGAGAAAATGGTCAGAAAGAGGAAAAGGGGGGTTTGTGAAAATAGTTCATCGATAGCTGAAAATCAGATCAAGGGAGTGGCCATCTTTGTGAGTGGGAGAGTCAGTGCATTGTGACAGGCCGAAAGAGAAAGTGACTTGCAGAAGTTGTTTTGCAGAGGAGGCAGTGGGATTGTTAACAGGGAGGTTGAAGTCACTACGAATGAGAACAGGGGTGTCTGAGGAAATGAAGTAATGTAGACAGGCAGCAAAGTGATGTAAAAATTAAATTGAGGAGCCAGGGTGTGGTATATGACTGCAACACGTATAGAGAGGGGAGAGAATAAGCAAATCCGGTGTGTTTCGAATTAGGAAAATGTGAGGAAAGAGAAGGTCTGTATTTGTTGAAAGGTGCAATGAGAGGAAAGTAAAATACCTACACCACCTCCTTGTCTATTATCAGACCTAGAGGTGTGGCTGAAGTGGAGACCCACATGTGACAGTGTAGCAGTGGATGCTGTGTCCGAAGGAGAGAGCCAGGTTTCTGTGAGAGCCAGAAGGTTAAGGGAATGGTAGTTAAAGAGGTTATGGATAGAAGTGAGCTTGTTGCAAACAGAGCGAGAGTTCTATAGTGCACAAGTTAAGGGTGGCGGATATACAGTAGATGCAACAGGAATGAGATTAAGGTTACCAGAGTTTTGTTTTTGAAGTCTATTGAAAGGCACACATGGATGTGCAAGGCTAGGAAGTTGAGGGGACCAGGATTAGGGGAGATGTCACCAGCAGCTAGTATGAGATGAGATGCAGATTTGCAGCAATGAGACTATTTTAGGGATGAGGTGCAAGGGGGACAGAGAGTCTTTAAGAATATGTGAAGTTCATGAATACAAAAGTAAAATGAGGTTAAGAGAGATGGGCTAATGAACAGTGCAGGTGGTGAGGGGGAAGGAGTAATTGAGTAAAGTAGTTTGTTATAGAGACAAAAGGTAGCAAGAAGGAATACGAAGATATTGAGCATTTTACAGAAGAGGGAAACATGGATAAAACACAGAATTACAACAGAACCTGCCTTGTCCCTTGTCCAATCCTTGTTCTAATTTGTGTATAATTATTTTGCCCATTTGTTAATGCCTCACTTATAAATGCTCAATTAAGAGATGTGAACAGATGATGTTACAATACTTTTATCTAAACCTGCAATGCTAACCTCAGCAATGCTACCTCATAGAAGTGTTAGATTTATAGGACAAAGCATGCAGCTGCTTCCAATAAATTAGTTAATGGCATGATAAAAGACAGTCAAAAGGCCCATTTTAAAAATTTGATTCAGGGTGAGATAAGTTAAAATAAACAGACAATAGAATTTGGAGGAGGCTGAGGTTATACCATTAGTGAACAATTTAGGAATTATCTTGTATTGACAAGGTTTGAACATTACATAGCTAAAAGACAAGATATCAACAAAGTAAATACATAACCTATTTCACATAATACAGACAAATACCAAAAGAGAGACTTAGACAGAGTACAATTGATACAGAAAACTGTGAATTTGGCAGGAGATGGTGCAGGACCCAATTCACATACCAAAAGAGAGACTTATACAGAGTTTAATTGATACAGAAAAGAGTGAATTTGGCAGAAGATGTTGCAGGACCCAATTCACATACCAAAAGAGAGACTAAGACAGATTACAATTGACACAGAAAAGAGTGAATTTGGCAGAAGATGTTGCAGGACCAAATTCACATACAAAAAGAGAGACTTAGACAGAGTACAATTGACACAGAAAACAGTGAATTTGGCAGGAGATGATGCAGGACCCATTTTACATACCAAAAGAGAGACTTAAAAAGAGTACAATTGACACAGACAACATGGAAATTTGGCAGGAAATGGAGGACCCAATTCACATACCAAAAGAGAGACTTAAACAGAGTACAATTGACACAGAAAACAGTGAATTTGGCAGGAGATGATGTAGGACCCAATTTACATACCTGGAAGCAGAAGAGAGAGAACATGACACCTTTTGTTTGGTAAAAGCTTTAGTGGTTTAGTCTTGCAATTTCCACCCCTTTTAGACAAACTATAGGGGGTACTGCACAGATTACCTCTATTCCGGCATTGCTTCTAACTCACCACTTTGGTGCAAGCTTGTTTGGCAGTGTTTCTATAATCTCCAGATACTTTAACCAGCCTTTCAGCTGCAGGGTTCTCCATTGTTAAAAGTCTATCAGAGTGATCTGAATATAGCAAATTCTGCTACTTAGTAGCCGTGTCAGAAGTAGCAAAATTTGTTATACTTAGAGTGCTCTGATAGACTTTTAACAATCGGGAATAAGGGACTATTACATATAATCCTTTATTTTGACATTTTATTTCATTGTTACATGTAAGATGGTGTCTTTTATCCACACCTGTGTAGAACAATTTTATTGTATTTACATTTTTGTTCTATAAAGCCAATTTGGTTATATTTATAAGAGTGTGAAAAATAATTAGCTGTATTTAGCACATTATAATCTTTTTTTCCATATTTGCCCTCTAGTGGACTGTGGACTATTTCCAAAGTATAATCTTTTCTTATTGCTGTTCTTATTTTTGTCTTTTGTATTCAAAACCGCTTGCATTTTTATTTAGATGTCGCTGCCATTGCTCTAGTCCCCGAGGGATGCAGGGCCACTTGGCCACCTAGTAGACTCCAGCATTAGCCCCACCTGGATGAAAACATTTGGTAATCAAGCACTCTGAAAAGCATTGCGGGCATTAAGACCACGTATTGTCACTCGCGTTAAGGGCTTAATCAATAATCCACATGGACTTGCTGTAGTAACATTGCTTCTGAACTAATGGTTAAATTAATCTGGAGATATAAAACAAAACAGTTTAAACCCTGCAAAAGTCAAAATCAATCCAGCAAAAGAGAAAAGAAACATACAAGGCAGGTCAAAAGGACTTCCTATGTCATAACCTTGTTCTGTGTTATAAAGATTACTGTGAAGGGGTGGATTATAAATGCATGTGATAAGTGACTTGAGAGTGTTAACATTGGATTGGATATTGGAGTGGTTTTAAAGTTAACTGCAGTGTATTGGCAGTGCAGACTGATTATTTGATAATATTATAATGTTTCTAATTTAAGCATTTAATGAGCTGGAAATTATTATTATTTGTTTATTAAAAACAGAATTCTCCAAATCATAATTTGGGAACATTTTATTTAGAAAAAGGTCCCAGATCCTTTTTGTAATCAAGAAATTATATGTTAATCAGTTTAAGAGTAAATATAAAGTATTCAGAATTGTGGGGACTTTTTTGCTGTTGCCAATCCCACCTGAAAGTGCTTAGAAATAAATAAATTGACTAACTGTCCTCAAGCCTTCATAGTTCAACCCCATTTAATTCACAAATAATGAGTCTCTTTAATAAAACACCATTATCTCTTATTTCATTAGGCTTAGCAATATTAAGGCCTTTTCTCAAAATCAAGAAAACATTGATTCTCTTCATAGTCACTTCAAACAAGGGAGCATTCAAAATCAAAAGGTCCAGCTGCTATACACAGCTCTTTGGCCAATGTATGAAATGTTGCAGTAAATATAAGTGGATGCCATATTTCATACTTTAAGTAGCCACACTGGGGGATATCTATCAAGCCGTCAACCGCAATACGCCGGAATTCTGCAGCGTAATTGTTGCAAGCTTGATCCGGCCTAGTTATCAAAGCCTACAGACCAGCAAATGTTGAAATATGTGATGTAACATATGATCCACCGGTCTGAATCTGACGCAGATCGATGCTTACGTCATTACAGATGTTCCAAATGCACATTCGGCTCTATTTGACACCTTTTCCCAGTTATCACATTTCTAACAGGTATGCTCGCGGCTATTCAGGCCCAGCATACCTGGTTTTCAATCCGCCACCCTGGAAGCCGCGGATGCCATAGGAATCAATGGTCGTCTGAAAGCACTGAAAGCTTATGTTTGATGCTGCAGATATCCTATTGATTTCTATGGTTGAAAACACGTTACATTTACACCTAATACCCTAACATAAGCCCCAAGTCTAAAGACCCCTAATCTGCCACCCCCGACATCGCCGCCACCTAAATAAAGTTATTAACCCCTATCCTGCCGCTTCCTGACCCCGCCGCAACCTAAATAAAAGTATTAACCCCTAAACCTCTGGCCTCCCACATCACTACCACTAACTAAACCTATTAACCCCTAAACCATCAGCCCCCACATCGCCATAAACTAAATTAAGTTATTAACCCCTAAACCTAACAACCCGCTAACTTTAAATTAAAATTACAGCATCCCTATCTTAATATAAATTAAAACTTACCTGTAGAATTAAATTAAACTAATTTTAAACTATTAATTAACCTACCCTATTATACTACAATTAAATTAAATTAGCAATTAAATAAACTAAATTACATATTATAAAAACCTAACCCTACAAAAATTATTTAAATATACTATTAAACCTGATTAAAATTACTAAATTACAAAAATAAAAAACCACATTATCAAAAATAAAAAATAATTAAACCTTATCTAATATCCCTATTTTTTTTTAAAAAAAGTCCCCAAAAATACAAAAAAAACTCTAACCTTCAATAAACTACCAATGGCCCTTAAAAGGGCCTTTTGCAGGGCATTGTCCCAAAGAAATCAGCTCTTTTACCTGTAAAAAAAAAATACAAACACCCCCAACAGTAAAACCCACCACCCAATGAACCAAATAACCTAAGCTCCCTATTGCCCTGAAAAGGGCATTTGTATGGGCATTGCCCTTAAAAGGACATTTAGCTCTTCTACATGCCCAGACCTTACAAAAATAAAACCCACCCATAAAAACCCTTAAATAAAACTAACACTAACCCCTGACAATCCACTTACAGTTATTGAAGTCCCGCTTGAAGGATCCATCCAACCTTCAAGAAGTCTTCATCCAGACGGCATCTTCTATCTTCATCCATCCGGCGTGGAGCAGGTCTATTGTGAACACATCCGGCGTGGAGCATCCTCTTCATACGGTCACCGCCGTAAACTGGTACTACAATGCAATTGACGTCATCCAAGATGGCTTCGCTTGCATTCCTATTGGCTGAAAGATTTCAATCAGCCAATAGGATAAGAGCTTCTAAAATCATATTGGTTGATCCAATCAACCAATAGAATTTTAGCAGCTCTCGTTCTATTGGCTGTTCCAATCAGCCAATAGGATGAGAGCTCAATCCTATTGGCTGATTGGAACAGCCAATAGAATGAGAGCTGCTCAAATCCTATTGGCTGATTGGATCAGCCAATAGGATATTTGCAGCTCTAGTCCTATTGGCTGATTGAAATCTTTCAGCCAATAGGAATGCAAGGGACACCATCTTGGATGACGTCAATTGCATTGAAGTTCTAGTTTACGGCAGCGACCGTATGAAGAGGATGCTCCACGCCGGATGTCTTCAGGATGGAACCGCTCCGCTCCAGATGGATGAAGATAGAAGATGCTGCCTGGATGAAGACTTCTTGCCGGCTGGATGAAGATCGAAGAGGCCCGTCTGGATGAAGACTTCTTGCTGGCTGGATGGATCCTTCAAGCGGGACTTCAATAACTGTAAGTGGATCGTATTTTTTTTTTTATTTGGGGGGGTTGGTTGGGTTGTGGGTTTTACTGTTGGGGGGTGTTTGTATTTTTTTTTATAGGTAAAAGAGCTGATATCTTTGGGGCAATGCCACACAAAAGGCCATTTTAAGGGCCATTGGTAGTTTATTGTAGGCTACGTTTTTTTTTTTTTTTGGGGGGCTTTTTTAATTTGATAGGGCTATTAGATTAGGTGTAATTCTTTTTTTATTTTTGATAATGTGGTTTTTTATTTTTCTTTATTTAGTGTTTTTTTTTTGTAATTTATTAATTTTAATAAGGTTTCATAGTATATTTAAATAATTTTAGTAGGGTTAGGTTTTTATAATATATAATTTAGTTTATTTAATTGCTAGTTTAATTTTATAGTAGTATAATAGTTAGGGTAGGTTAATTAATAGTTTAAAATTAGTTTAATTTAATTTTACAGGTAAGTTTTAATTTATATTAAGATAGGGATGTTGTAATTTTAATTTAAAGTTAGCAGGTTGTTAGGTTTAGGGGTTAATAACTTAATTTAGTTTATGGCAATGTGGGGGGCTGATGGTTTAGGGGTTAATAGGTTTAGTTAGTGGTAGTGATGTGGAATGCCAGAGGTTTAGGGGTTTAAGATTTTATTTAGGTTGTGGCGGGGTCGGGAAGCAGCGGAATAGGGGTTAATACATTTATTTAGGTTGCAGCGGGGTCAGGGAGCAGCGGGATAGGGGTTAAACATTTTAGTATATAGGTATAAATAAAGTTTGGAAAAAGACGAATAGACGCGAGATCGATGACCACTAGTTAACAACAGTCCAATGCTCATCTCCCCGTAATTGGTGTGCGTCTATTTGCCGTCTTTTTTCATAACTAAGGAGAGCGTATTGAGATATGCGGCTGCGATGCTAGGCAAGCGTATTGGTGCCGGCAAATGCAGCATAGTTGACAGCTTGATAGATATCCCCCATTGGCTTGAATTGCTATTCAAAAAGCAAGCGAGAATACAAACACATATTCTAGTTGCAAATTTTTGCTATCTACTTGCTGGCAAACTATTGTATGCAATGGAGGAAAAAGAGCTAGACACCAATGCTGAACAAAATACTTGTATATGCATAACACATAATTTTCTTTTTGGTCCGATTAAAGGCGTATTTATTTATGTTTGACTCTAGGCACAGAAAGTAAAGTTACAGGGGAAAAAATAGAAATGTGCCAACTTGTCTGCTTGTTTTTTTTCAAGCACTGCTTGAAAAGTTGCTACTATTCACATGAATATTAGTAAATCATTTACCCTGCATTTTTTATTACATGTCAAAATACAATGTAGATTAAAGCAAACCTGCTTGAAATGTGTGTAATTTCTTTTTGAATAGAGGTCTATGTGACCCATGTCAACTCAAATTCCTACCTGTTTTCCTAACATATTCATCAAATTCACATACATTCCAAATGTTGCTGTATTATTTGCATTTGTTTCCAAACACAAAACAAGTGTACCCTTTAATGAATAATAGAAGGAACAAATGATGGAGCAACAAAACAAATTGTTCTTTCATTTATGCTGTTAAAACCAATACTTTAAAGGCAGGACATGCTTTTCTTCATGTAGGAAATGGTTTAAAAGGTCAGGTTTAAAGTATCCAGATAGGAAAGGTTTTAAAAGATTAAATTTACACTATTCAATAAGTATATCCATCATTATCATAGTCTGTTGACTGATTAATTTGTAAGCCAAAAATATATACTTTTGTTTTTGGTCAATCCTGACCATATTAAAAATATTTTTTAAAACATATTTTTTGTGCTGGTGCTGTCTTGACTTTAACTTCATTTATTTTTAGGCTGCTGTTCATGATCACATGGTGCAGTCAATCGGTCTCATTAAATGTACTCCAATATTACTCAGTGTTTTTAAAAATAAATAAATAAGTAATTTAATTTGTGACTGTCAGGATGTTAATGTTATCAAACTAGCAATTAATTTTTGTCTCATAACTTGCCCTTTTTGGGATTCAATATTTTCATTATGGCTTCTTAGTTGAGTTATGCATTTGAAATATCTCATGATATAAATAAGCTAATGTCAGCAATTTGTGATAAACTGGTTGTCTCCTATGTATAATTGGTTAAAAACAGACACATTTGACTGCATCTCTTAATGAAGAGTGTGTTCTAGAACAATGGTGTTTCAAGCATTATGCAACATTCAAGGTAAACAGTTTAGAAAAACTCACAATTATGGAAACTGTCTAATTATCTGTAATCTATACAATGTGAATTGCAATATGCCAATCTCATGTCAAGTGTGTGCATACTTTACCACTAAAGAAGCATCATATCTACATACCTTGTGTCTTGCCAGCTCCGGAACTCCCTACTTGACGCTTAACATCGAGAAAACTTCCGGATGGAGAGGCCATTCCCCTGGATGAAACGTCTGCCTGCTCAGATAATCCACTTCCCAGTTGTCCACCCCTAGGATATGAATGACAGAGAGATGACAATTGTGAGACTCTGCCCACTGAAGAATGCAAGTCACCTTCTTCATAGCTAACAAGCTCTGAGGTCCTCCTTGGTGGTTTATATACACCACCAAAGTGATGTTGTCCGATTGAAATCTGATAAACCAAACTAAACTCAGTTGAGGCCAAGCTGACAGCACATTGAGAATTGCTCTCAATTCTAGGAGATTTATAGGGAGGGCAGACTCCTCCTGAGTCCAAAGTCCCTGAGCCCTTAGTTACCCCCAAACTGCTCCCCAGCCTAACAGGCTGGCATCCATGGTCACAATCTCCCAAGAAGGGCTCAGGAAACAAGTGCCCTGTCAAAAATGGACCTGGGAGATCCACCAAGACAGAGACATCCTAGTCTGAGTCTAAAACTATCCTCTGAAAGAGATCTGAGTGGTCTCCGTTCCATTGATTCCATAACTGTAGAGGTCTCAGATGGAAGCAAGCAAACGGAATACTGTCCATGGATGCTACCATAAGACCAATTACTTACTGTACATGTATACAGTCACCGATGGACAAACAGAGGACTGAAGAGAAGGACAAGCTTCCAGAACCTTGAATTTTTAGACCTCCGTCAAAAAAAATCTTCATAGATACTGAGTCTATGATGGTCCCCAGAAAACATACCCTGGTACTTGGCACCAAAGAATTTTTTCCTAGATTCACCTTCTACCCGTGAGAGCTGAGAATAGCTAACAGAGAAACTGTATGGGATCTTGCTAACTGAAAAGATTGTGCCTGGACCAAGATATCATCCAGGTAAGAAGCCACCACAATCCCTAGAGATATGGCCACAGCCAAAAGAGCCCCTATAATTTTTTTCGTGAAAAATTGAGGAGTAGTGGGTAGGCCGAAAGGCAGGGCTACAAATTGGAAATGTATATCCAAAATGGCAAACCTCAGGAACTTAAAATGTTCCCTGTGGATAGGCACATGAAGATATGCATCCTTTACGTTTATAGTGGTCATAAACTGACCCTCCTGAACTAGAGGGATAATAGAATGAATAGTCTCTATTTTGAAGGACGGGACCTTGAGAAACTTTTTGAGAAACTTTAAATCTATAATAGTTTGAAAAGTTCCTTACTTCTGGGAACAACAAAAAGATTTAAATAAAATCCCTGACGCTGTTCTACTAGAGGAACGGGGATAATCAATCCCAGAGATGACAAATCCCTTACACAGTCTAAGAAGGCCTCTCCCTTTACGTGGTTTACATGTAATCTTGATAATAGGAATATGTCCCTGGGGGGACAAGACTTGAATCCTATCCTGTATCCCTGGGAGACTACATCCACTGCCCAAGGATCTGGAACATTGTGTATCCAAGCATGCTAAAAAAAAAGGAAAGCCTGTCCGCTACCTGATCCAGAACTGGATCGGGGCAGCCCCTTTATGCTGACTTAGCCTCAGCAGAAGGCTTTCTGGATTGCTTACCCTTGTTCCAGGGCTAGCTAGCTTTCTAAGAAGTCTTGGCTTGCTCGGATTTGGAAGACGAGGAAAATCTCTGTCCCTTGAAGTTACAAAAGGAATGAAAATTAGAAGTCTGATGACCCTTGGGTCTATTGTTCTTATCCTGTGGTAAAATAAAACTCCCTTTAAACCAGTAACTCTGGAAATGATCTCTGCCTGACCAGGACTAAATAAAGTCTTACCCTTAAAAGGTAGAGACAGAAGCTTGGATTTAGAAGTCACATTCACAAACCAAGAATTTAACAAAAGGGCTCTGTGGGCTAGTATCGCAAAACTAGTTATCTTGCCTCCCAGCCTAATAACTTGCATACTGGCATTGCAGATAAAAGTATTAGCCAGCTTTAGAGCCTTGATCCTATCCTGGATCTCCTCTATAGTAGTCTCCTCTGAAATTAGATCAGACAAAGAGTCACACCAATAAGAGGCTGCATCAGCAACTGTCACAATACAAGCAACTGGTTGCCACTGCAAACCCTGATGAAGAAATATCTTTCATAAATAACCCTCCAGTTTCTTATCCATAGGGTCTTTAAAAGAGGAAATATCCTTGAGAGGAATAGTAGTTCTCTTTGCTAAGGTAGATATAGCACCCTCTACTCTAGGAACAGTGCAACACAGATCTCGCACTGAATCAGCCACAGGAAACATATTTTTAAATACAGGAGACGGGTTAATAGGAACACCTGCCTTCTCCCATTCCTGAGATATAATGTCAGACATGCGATCAGGAAAAACTTCCACAGATTTAGGTTTGACCTAAAAATCTCTATTCAGTTTATTAGCCTTTTTAGGAGCCTCTGCAATAGTTTCAGATTCATCCATGGTAGGTAAAACCTCATTAAAAGTAAACAGAGATTAACCTCCTCAGAATCTATTTTACTAGGAACTGCAGATTCTGAATCAGAGATCTCACCCTCAGAAGCTGCAGAGGAATGATCCTTGCTAAATAACTAAGGCCTAGATTTGGAGTTTGGCGGTAGCCGTGAAAACCAGCGTTAGAGGCTCCTAACGCTGGTTTTAGGCTACCGCCGGTATTTGGAGTCATTAAAAAAAGAGTCTAACGCTCACTTTCCAGCCGCGACTTTTCCATACCGCAGATCCCCTTACGTCAATTGCGTATCCTATCTTTTCAATGGGATCATTCTAACTCCGGTATTTAGAGTCGTGGCTGAAGTGAGCGTTAGAAATCTAACGACAAAACTCCAGCTGCAGAAAAAAGTCAGGAGTTAAGAGCTTTCTGGGCTAACGCCGGTTCATAAAGCTCTTAACTACTGTACTCTAAAGTACACTAACACCCATAAACTACCTATGTATCCCTAAACCGAGGTCCCCCCACATCGCCGCCACTCGATTACATTTTTTTAACCCCTAATCTGCCGACCGCCACCTACGTTATACTTATGTACCCCTAATCTGCTGCCCCTAACACCGCCGACCCCTATATTATATTTATTAACCCCTAATCTGCCCCCCACAACGTCGCCACTACCTACCTACACTTATTAACCCCTAATCTGCCGACCGCAAAGCGCTGCCACCTACGTTATCCTTATGTACCCCTAATCTGCTGCCCCTAACACCGCCAACCCCTATATTATATTTATTAACCCCTAACCTGCCCCCCACAACGTCGCAGCCAGCTACCTACAATAATTAACCCCTAATCTGCCGACCGGAGCTCACCGCTATTCTAATACATTTTTTAACCCCTAAAGCTAATTCTAACCCTAACCCTAACACCCCCCTAAATTAAATATAATTTTATTCTAACTAAATAAATTAACTCTTATTAAATAACTTATTCCTATTTAAAGCTAAATACTTACCTGTAAAATAAATCCTAATATAGCTACAATATAAATTATAATTATATTATAGCTATTTTAGAATTTATATTTATTTTACAGGTAACTTTGTATTTATTTTAACCAGGTACAATAGCTATTAAATAGTTAAGAACTATTTAATAGCTAAAATAGTTAAAATAATTACAAAATTACCTGTAAAATAAATCCTAACCTAAGTTACAATTAAACCTAACACTATACTATCATTAAATTAATTAAATAAAATACCTACAATTACCTACAATTAAACCTAACACTACACTATCAATACATTAATTAAATACAATACCTACAAATAACTACAATGAAATAAACTAACTAAAGTACAAAAAATAAAAAGAACTAAGTTACAAAAAATAAAAAAAATATTTACAAACATTAGAAATATATTACAACAATTTTGAACTAATTAAACCTACTCTTAGCCCCCTAATAAAATAACAAAGCCCCCCAAAATAAAAAAATGCCCTACCCTATTCTAAATTACTAAAGTTCAAAGCTCTTTTACCTTACCAGCCCTGAACAGGGCCCTTTGCGGGACATGCCCCAAGAAGTTCAGCTCTTTTGCCTGTAAAAAAAAACATACAATTACCCCCCCCCAACATTACAACCCACCACCCACATACCCCTAATCTAACCCAAACCCCCCTTAAATAAACCTAACACTAAGCCCCTGAAGATCTCCCTACCTTGAGTCGTCTCCACCCAGCCGAGCCAAATTCTTCATCCAAGTGGAGTAAGAAGAGGTCCTCCATCCGGTAGAAGTCTTCATCCAAGCGGGGCAGAAGAGGTCTTCCATCCGATTGAAGTCTTCATCCAAGCGGGATCTTCTATCGTCATCCATCCAGAGCAGAGCGGCAGCATCCTGAAGACCTCCGATGCGGAACATACATCCTGGCCGACGACTGAACGACGAATGACGGTTCCTTTAAATGACGTCATCCAAGATGGTGTCCCTCAAATTCGATTGGCTGATAGTATTCTATCAGCCAATCGGAATTAAGGTAGGAATATTCTGATTGGCTGATGGAGGACCTCTTCTTGCTCCGCTTGGATGAAGAATTTGGCTCGGCTGGGTGAAGACGACTCAAGGTAGGGAGATCTTCAGGGGCTTAGTGTTAGGTTTATTTAAGGGGGGTTTGGGTTAGATTAGGGGTATGTGGGTGGTGGGTTGTAATGTTGGGGGGGGTATTGTATGTTTTTTTTTACAGGCAAAAGAGCTGAACTTCTTGGGGCATGTCCCGCAAAGGGCCCTGTTCAGGGCTGGTAAGGTAAAAGAGCTTTGAACTTTAGTAATTTAGAATAGGGTAGGGCATTTTTTTATTTTGGGGGGCTTTGTTATTTTATTAGGGGGCTTAGAGTAGGTGTAATTAGTTTAAAATTGTTGTAATATATTTCTAATGTTTGTAAATATTTTTTTTATTTTTTGTAACTTAGTTCTTTTTTATTTTTTGTACTTTAGTTAGTTTATTTCATTGTAGTTATTTGTAGGTATTGTATTTAATTAATGTATTGATAGTGTAGTGTTAGGTTTAATTGTAGGTAATTGTAGGTATTTTATTTAATTAATTTAATGATAGTATAGTGTTAGGTTTAATTGTAACTTAGGTTAGGATTTATTTTACAGGTAATTTTGTAATTATTTTAACTATTTTAGCTATTAAATAGTTCTTAACTATTTAATAGCTATTGTACCTGGTTAAAATAAATACAAAGTTACCTGTAAAATAAATATAAATCCTAAAATAGCTATAATATAATTATAATTTATATTGTAGCTATATTAGGATTTATTTTACAGGTAAGTATTTAGCTTTAAATAGGAATAAGTTATTTAATAAGAGTTAATTAATTTCGTTAGATTTAAATTATATTTAAGTTAGGGGGGTGTTAGTGTTAGGGTTAGACTTAGCTTTAGGGGTTAATACATTTATTAGAATAGCGGTGAGCTCCAGTCGGCAGATTAGGGGTTAATGTTTGAAGTTAGGTGTCGGCGATGTTAGGGAGGGCAGATTAGGGGTTAATACTATTTATTATAGGGTTAGTGAGGCAGATTAGGGGTTAATAACTTTATTATAATAATGGTGCGGTCCGGTCGGCAGATTAGGGGTTAATAAGTGTAGGCAGGTGGAGGCGACGTTGTGGGGGCAGATTAGGGGTTAATAAATATAATATAGGGGTCGGCGGTGTTAGGGGCAGCAGATTAGGGGTACATAGGGATAATGTAAGTAGCGGCTGTTTACGGAGCAGCAGATTAGGGGTTAATAATAATATGCAGGGGTCAGCGATAGCGGGGGCGGCAGATTAGGGGTTAATAAGTGTAAGGTTAGGGGTGTTTAGACTCGGGGTACATGTTAGAGTGTTAGGTGCAGACGTAGGAAGTGTTTCCCCATAGCAAACAATCGTGCTGCGTTAGGAGCTGAACGTGGCTTTTTTGCAGGTGTTAGGTTTTTTTTCAGCTCAAACAGCCCCATTGTTTCCTATGGGGGAATCGTGCACGAGCACGTTTTTGAGGCTGGCCGCATCCGTAAACAACTCTGGTATCAAGAGTTGCAGTTGCGTTAAATATGCTCTACGCTCCTTTTTTGGAGCCTAACGCAGCCATTCTGTGGACTCTCAATACCAGAGTTATTTTAAAGGTGCGGCCAGAAAAAAGCCAGCGTTAGCTACGTGGGTCGTTACCGACAAAACTCTAAATCTAGCCGTAAGAAAGAATAACCAAATCATTCTTGGTGGAATCAGAACCCAGATAAATGTTCTTAGATTTCATCTTCCCTTTACCAGAACTAGGTAAAGCACTTAGGGATGCAGAAATTGCAGAAGTCAACTGCCCAGGGCACCGCATGTGAATCTGTCAAAGACTGGGACATGTTAACAGACAGCTGAGACAAAACCTGAACAGCATTATCCTGAGAAAAAGAAGGATCAGATAAGGAATCCTTATCCTTAGATTATAAAACCTTATTAAGGCGAGGGGAACAAAATTGCACAGGATCTATAACCTGGGCATTTGCACAATAAAGATATTTATCAAATGACAGAGAAAGCTTGGGATCGGCTTTCATAGTAAATAAAATATCCCTTTATTTCCCTTATACTCTAATTTCAATATATAAAAAAATTAGATTAAAACTCAAAGCATAGATAAATAATTATTAAAAAACAGCACCTCTACACCCCAGCCATGCTAGAGAGACTCACCCAAACATTAACCAGGAATACAATCCACACCAACAGAAAAAAATCCTGTTAAAACTGCAGATCCTAGAAAGCTGCAAACATCAGAGAGAAGAGACAGACAGGAGAAAAAATCTAATGCTAGAAAATCCGGTCTGTCTCCTTAAAAATCCAGCTCCAAACAGCTGTCTAGAAAATAACTGACCAGCACTCCGGAAGTAACTGAATGGTCACATGATCGCAAATTTAAAAGTAAGGTGCAGTCCAGCAATTTCTTAAAGAGATATTACCCAAACAAAATAGCAGGTAAACTTGTGCAAACAAATCCATATAGCTAAAATAAAAAAGCCTTCACATGTCAGAACAGTGCCCTGAACTGCTGCATAACAATTCCCCAACTTTTAAAAGGGATATTCAGTCTCATAAGGATCCACCTTGTTCTCTAAGTATTCTTTTTTTTTTTTTTAAACAAGGAACTCCTAAGTGCTTCATCTTTCTCACCTAGAAGGTAAAAGCACTTACCTGTGGATCCGCTGTAGGGCAGATACAGCAAACAGGTGTGACAGAATCCTCACTGACATAGACCTGTAGATAAATAAAAAACAGAGTAACAGACCCTGGTTTTCTATAGAGGGGTAGCAAAAATGTTGGAAGGTAAGCAAAGACCACCTCACCGTCTTCTAACTGCTAAAAGCCACCATTATTGTTACTAAAGAGAATTACATGGACACAGCATAACCCCAAACCTTTCTTGCAGGGAAAAATACCCATTAAAGGATTAACAACTTGATTTCTTCTGGCACCTTCTTCACACATCACCTACAATGTTATGTAGGCAAAGAATGACTGGGGATTGTGGGTAATGGGAGGATACTTGAAGCTTTGCTGGGGTGTTGATTGCTTCCACCTGGTGGCCAAGAGTTGAATTCCGAAAAATATATCAGAGTGCCAACTAGTGAAGGCAGGGAGACCCATTGTAAGTGGAATTGGTTCTCTTTTGGAGCACCTGTCGGAATGGCTGGATGGCATTCTGCAACCCATGGTGAGCACCCTTTGGAGTTACCTGTCACATACAAAGCATGTATTGAATTTACTTTCCGAACTAACGTGGCAGATTAACTTCAAATGGTTAACAGTGGATGTGAGATCCCTCCTGACCCACAACTATTTCCTGTTTGAGGGGAAATTCTTTCTCCAGAGGCGTGGGACAGCAATGGGGCCAAGTTTGCCCCCTCCTATGCCAACCTCTTTATGGGGTGGTGGGAGCTCTCCCACGTCTTTGGGGAGCGGAACCCCTTCAGGCGGGAAATAGTGTGGTGCAGGCGTTTCATTGACGATCTCCTTTTCATTTGGGAGGGTTCCCTACATGATCTGGAGAAGTTCGTGGAGGGATTGAACTACAACACTGTAGGTATCAGTTTTACCTCTGAGATACAAGAACACAAAGTAAACTTTTTGGATATTACGTTAAAGGGAACAGTAGGTCACAAGATCACCACAGAGACCTATCGTAAACCAATAACAGGCAACTCTTTACTGCACGCCTCAAGTTGTCACCCAAAGAGGGTGTTCAGGGGTGTAGCAAGAGGGCAGTTCATCCGCTTAAAAAGGAATTGCACCAGTTATAGCACATATGAGAAACAAGCAGATGAACTGTCAGATAGACTTTTGGAGAGAGGATATCCAAGGTCAATCATTACATTAAATTCTGTCACGAAGGTCAGCAGAGTTGATCTTCTGAAACAGAACAGAAAAGAGACTAAAGAGAAAGCTGAGAAGAAAATCACATTTTTGACAGAGTACTCTCAGCATTACACCCAGATATGCCAGATAATTAGGAACAATTATCAGCTATTGTTAGCTGATGATGCTCTTAAAGAAACAGTAACTGAAGGCATCAGATGCACTTACAAAAGAAATAAAACGATAGGCAATATGATTGCACCTACGAGACTAAGGAAAGAACAGACAGATGGGTCTTCATGGTTAAGACTTAATGGTACCTTTAGGTGCAATCATCTTTCCTGAAAAGCCTGTGAAAGAGTAACTATAGGGGATACTTTCAGTTCCCTGGTCACAGGAGAAAACTTTCAAAAGAAATTGTGCCTGAATTGCAGGTCTACCTTTGTAGTGTATCTGACAGACAGCTGAGACAAAACCTGAACAGCATTGTGCCCTCCAATATGTAGGCCTCACGACGAGGGAGGCTAGGGTCAGGATCAAAGAACACTTGGCGGACATAAAAGCTGGTGTTCTAACAACTCCATTAATTAACCATTTTTCAATCATTCACAATAAAGATAATAAATTTTTTTCTTGGACCATTATAGATAGAGTACCTATTGAGACCAGAGGGGGGGATAGGACCCGAAAATTGGGCGAAAGAGAGGCCTTCTGGATATTTTGTTTAAAAACGAGGATTCCAGATGGCCTCAATTCGGAATTCGATTTAATAAACTTTTGGTAATTCATATAATATCATTGTCAGGCGTCTACTGACTTACCAATTACATTTTGTTTCCCACCAAGCCCCACATTAAGCTCCCCCCCACCCCACAACAACCCCCCCCTTTTCATTAATAATTGAATACCTCAGTAACTTAATATTTCAATACTTTAATATTTCAAAACTTCTTTGTTTATTTAAAAACATAGTTAGAGCTCGGAACTAGCCTAGTTAATGGGATAGTAAGTAGATATAAAAATAAGGTGATATTATTTCCCAATAGGCTAAGAGTGACAAATCCCTTACTAGGACCCCAACACCTGTGACTATTCCAGTACACAACCAGTTAACAATAAGGGTTAATTTTATTGAATGCTATTTACCCTGAGTTGGCATGATTTGGAGTGCGGAGGTTCATAGTCCCTAGGTTGCGGTTTTGCAATTAGTAGCTCTTTACTAGTTAATTAGGTAACCCCTGTAGGTTTATCTAAACAACATATATGAGGTGGTAAAACACTAGATCTGTATTGTGCAGATACTCACCAACATATATGAGGTGGTAAAACATTAGATCTGTATTGTGCAGATACTCCCCACAGGTTACTTTGTTTACAAACATCTCACGTAATATATGGGAGGGTACAGCAAGCATAGCGGTCCAATTGGACAGAGTGTAAAATTCATCCAGAGCTAAGCGCTGTGAGACTTGCATGTTGATAGGCTATAACAAACGATATTCGTCCAATAGGAACACTTTTGAACAGTTACCTATGCCGATCAAATGCAAGCCTCGCAGCTCAATGCAGTTAATCTATGCAGAGTTAAAAGGTAAGCCCTACTTACTAAGAAGTAGGATATTCTCACTTTATTAGCGCATATCGCAGATGGTCATTATAACTCTATATAGCGATTTGGGTTTTGCCTGAGGACACGGCAACCAATGTTACAATAGTATAATCTGCCGAAGTGATTTTAAACATGTATACACGCCATCTTACATTTAACATTTAACAAATAAGAGCTTATTAATGAATCTATAGAGTTTATGTGTGGAATTTTTAATTTGAATATTGATATGCAGAATGGATTTTTCAGTTTATAAGCTATAATAGTGAACCGTAGATACTCTGGTGTAACTAAATGAGTGTTTAATTGAATGAAGCTGGAAGAAAAGGGGTGTGAGTCCCTGAACCAATAGAAACACAGATGAGGGTTTTTAAAGTTGTGAACTGTTAAGCAGTTTTAAGCAGGCTAGGAGTAAGGCAGTAGCCGAAACCGGTCAGCCTTTGTTCATCTGTTTGATGGTTTAAAAAAAAAAATATTTTTTTTGTGTGTTTTTACCCGGGGTTAATATACCCTTTGTATTTCAATAAAGTTTATTATTTTATCACTATACCTGGTGCTCCTGTTATACATTTTTTGAAGTCTATTCACATACAGGCCAGACAGTGAGCACAGGTAAAGGATATTCACTGCGAGAGGTTAGCCGCCAGCATGCTGCAATAGACTGTTTCTTTCCAAGGGACTTTTGTGGAACCAAGGGCGCTACAAAGGAGAGAAAGCATTACCTGTCCAGATAGAGGAATTGGATAAACTGAACAACAAGCAGCCAGAGGTGACAAAAATAGGGTTGATGTCCCTAGCATATTGGATACAGCACCTGTAACTAAGGAAGCACCTTGCCAAGGAGCCAGTGAGTGGTGAGTCATTTTTACAAATGCACTTTTGATCTACAGATGACTGTAATTGCTTCCCTTGAGTTTTGAATTGTGGGGGTTGTTGGGGGAACACCGCCACTACTGTATATATATATTTACAACAGTCTATTTTGAGCAGCAGCTGTTTACAAGATATTTTTCACAAGAAACTTCTAATGTCTTTGTCTATTTTCCTATAAGGATAGTGCACAAACCCAAACTGTTCCCCTATTTCTATGTTATTAGTAAGCATTTGTGCTAAGAGCTTTGGCCAAGCTCAGGGTGTATGCACAAATTTTTGAGCTAACCTCCGCAGTTAAAAGTATGCAGGGTGAGAGCAACACAATCAAGACACCAGTTTTGTTTTCTCTACGGACAGCTAAGGAGAGAGAAGCAGCGGCTTGGGACTGCAATCAAATTTTCTCCCTTAACAAAACTAACTACAGCTTGATAGCTCTGTTTAAAGAGGTAGAAAACCACCTATTGAAGGAAGATCAATTAAAATGGGATGTTAATACACTGAATAAGTATTTGGAATTAGGCCTCATACCAAGAGGTCTTAGACTAAATACATTTCCAACCTTTGTCCCGGACGATAAATCCTTTATTGAACAGTGGAACAATCATCTCACACAGTGTTCACTCAAATTGATGAAATTAATCTGTGAATACAAGTTGAAAGCAATAGATGACCTAGCTGTTAAAATAAAGGAACTACAGGACGAACTGAATAAAAGGAGTGAGGAACCCAGCTTTTTAAAATTTGATGCCACCCTACAGAAGGTGTTGGCAGAATCAAAAGCACTACTACTGGAAACCAAACGCACAAAATATTTAAGAGACTTACAAGATTACAATTTAAACAGAGTCTACATCTGGAATAGGAGAGATCGTTTTGCCCTATAAGGAAGGAACAAAACAAACTGGTCCCCTATTACAACAGAAGAAGGGGTGGCAATAGATCCAGAGGTAACAGAGGTAGACGTGTGAATTTCCAGGAGAGCGAAGGAGAATCTTGGGACGAAGGTTCGTCCTCGGGAGGAGAGGAATTGGGAGCCCAGGAAATTGCAGTGAGACCAAAGGAGGGACCAAACAGATTACCCCCACAATTCTGAAGAACAGAGATTCTGATCCACTACCCTCTACTTCACACTATAGAGAAGAGCCCTCCCAGGTAGGAGGGGCGCAAAGGTACATAGGAGTATCCGAAAAATCCCAATTGGAGCAGGTTTTTCAGGTACCCCCAAGAGCACTAGAAGGGGGGGGAAGAGGAAACCAAGAGCAACAGCAAAAACCAAGAGAGCAGAGAAGATACCCTCAAAAGAGAGGCCAGAGGAGGGGAAACTACAGGGACTGAATGTCTTGAACTTATCAAGTTATGTTCTAAATAAATCTGAACTCGAGGTGCTAAGTTTAGGTCTCACGTTTGTTCCGTCTGCAGATTTCAATCTGTTCAGGACTCTGTTGGACGTTAATAAAATGATTTGCAATCTAACGTTAAGAAAAATTTTCAAGACCCAAGATCACATTATAATTAATGACAGTTCAAGTTAAAATTAAAGCATAACTCCACTACTGATTTAAATTTTCAAGAATTGTGCGATGTGAGAGTTCTGGAATCTCTCCAAGGAGAGGAGGAATTGTTAGAGGGAAGGAGTGTAACAACTCCATCATTAAAGAACAACTCTTTGTTCTATCCCATCCAAAGTAGGGGTCATTTATTGGAGAAGTTCCAGAAACGGGTTGAGAGTGATTTGATTAAACTCCAATACGCCACACAGAGAGGTCAAAACTCAAATGTCACACGAAAACAAAAAGCAGCCCTAGAAAATCTAAGAAATAACAAAAATCTTGTAATTAGATCTGTGGACAAGGGCGGAGCTATAGTGGTCCTAAATAGGGAGGACTTTATTCAAGAGGCCCTTAGGCAATTGAGTATAGAACAAGATTATGAAGTGTTGTCACAAGATCCTAGGCGTCAATTTTAGCGACAATTGGTCTCCCTTGTGGACGATGGGGTAGAGATGGGTTTTATTGACCAGGAAACAAAAAATTATCTTCTGGTGCAGAATCCAGCCATTCCTGTGTTCAACCACCTACCCAAGATTCACAAATCCATAGAGAATGTCCAAGGGAGACCCATTGTAAGCAGAATTGGTTCTCTTTTATAGCACCTGTCGGAATGGCTGGATGGCATTCTGCAACCCATGGTAAGCACCCTTTGGAGTTACCTGTCAGATACAAAGCATGTATTGAATTTACTTTCCGAATTAATGTGGCAGAGTAACTTCAAATGGTTAACAGTAGATGTGAGATCCCTGTATTCCACCATACCCCATGAGAGGGGCCTTGAGGCTCTTAGATTTTTTCTCTCCAGAAAATATGCACATGACCATGATTTCATAGACTACATACTGAGGGTGACCAGATTTCTCCTGACCCACAACTATTTCCTGTTTGAGGGGAAATTCTTTCTCCAGAGGCATGGGACGGCGATGGGGGCCAAGTTTGCCCCCTCCTATGCCAACCTCTTTATGGGGTGGTGGGGGCTCTCCCACGTCTTTGGGGAGTGGAACCCCTTCAGGCAGGAAATAGTGTGGTACAGGCGTTTCATTGACGATCTCCTTTTCATTTGGGAGGGTTCCCTACATGATCTGGAGAAGTTCATGGAGGGATTGAACTACAACACTGTAGGTATCAGTTTTACCTCTGAGATACAAGAACACAAAGTAAACTTTTTGGATATTACGTTAAAGGGAACAGTAGGTCACAAGATCACCACAGAGACCTATCGTAAACCAATCACAGGCAACTCTTTACTGCACGCCTCAAGTTGTCACCCAAAGAGGGTGTTCAGGGGTGTAGCAAGAGGGCAGTTCATCCGCTTAAAAAGGAATTGCACCAGTTATAGCACATATGAGAAACAAGCAGATGAACTGTCAGATAGACTTTTGGAGAGAGGATATCCAAGGTCAATCATTACCAAAGAGAGAAATTCTGTCACGAAGCTCAGAAAGAAACTAACATTTCCAAGAATGGCGGAGGAACCATAATGAAACCATTGCTAAAATGACACCACCGCACTTTATGATCTACTACAGCCATGTAGATCCATGCTAAATATTGCTAAGAAAGTCAGGTTTTGTACTATTCCTCTAGATGCCTGTTCCATTCTAAACATTTCGTAACAAGGACCAATAAGGAATCACATTAACCACACACCCTTTCTTCACATACACTTTTATAGGAGCCAATAGTGTCTCTCATCTATCACACACCCCTGATTTAGCCAATCAGAAAGGTGTGAGAGACTGCACGGCATTATCCAATAGGAGCAAAGAAAAAACGGGCTGATACGTCTTGCGAAAATAAGATATTTTGCTTGCTTTCCATATTTCATATTTTATAAGTGGCAAGATATCATGAATACAAAGGTTGAAATACAATCGAAAGGTATTCAAATAATTTAAAAAATGGAAAGCTTAACAATAAAAAACGGAACCCTTAGAAAACTACTTCCGGTATCACGAAAAGGACAATTAGCAAATAGGGTATTTAAAGACCCCAATTCCAATATAGAACCAGTCTTGATAAAGGTCAGTGTATGACTGAAACGCGTAGACTAGTGAGTGATATTCTGATATTCAGCTTATTAAAAACAATCTACACTATTATTTATTTCTTTTTGGCAGAAGGAATAACCCCTGCAGCAATGCTGAATTTGGTTTATCGTTTGGTTTATCGTTTAAAGAAACTACTACACATAACATTTGAAGAAACTACTACACATAACATTTGAATCACGACTTGACATAAACTATCTACTGTGAGATTGCTCACACTTGTTTGGATCACATACACTTTGCCTATGGATTTGATTTTACTATTTTTTTGACCCATTTTTATCTGCAAATTGTGGACCTCACTATGTACGATTTATGCTAGGAAGGACTGTATTTTTTATATTTTTTATATATTTTTCACAAATCTCTCACCCATTTCTATATTTTTTTGTGACAACACTGTTGTTTTTTGCACCATTTTTGCGGCACCATTGATGTTTTGTTTCAATACTGAACTGATATTCTGTTTTTTTCCCTAGACTATGCGGTTAGAGTGCACATTTGTCATGGCTTAATTTGAAATTATTTTCACACATTCACAAAAAAAATTTTGGTTTTATTTCGTCTGCGCATATCTCTGATACAGTAATTGATCACTGTCACTAGTCCGTAAATTTAGTAGGGAATTCTCCCACTTAGATTGCCTTTCTCACAAAGGTACCATTAAGGTCACATTCTTTCACACTATTGACACCATCTGTACGTACAAGGCATATCTCCCAACATCCTCAGTGGAGATTAATTTCCGGTTTTTATAACGTTGCATTCCTATCTAATTGCCTATCAGAGGTATTGCTATATTACACATTTGTAGGCATAAGAATATAGTACCTAATATTTCAGGACCAACTTCTTTGCTATATTACCTAACAGGCTGCAGCCAGCTAGAAGGTTTCTATTAGACATATTTATAGGAATATCAGTGTGTTTGCAACTTTTTATATATATATTTTAGATATTTCTATTTTGTGCTAATTTTTTTATATATTTGTGATACTATCCACTGTTCACATATTGTGTAACTACACAATTTGTCCAGGATTTTATGTTCATTATGTTATATTTATTGTAAATTCATGGATCCATGACTATTTGTATTTTTGCTTGTAATACCAACTTTGTCTGCTTAGATATTTTATCCACTGTTTTTATTTGAAGAAAATAAACTGTATCTAAAAATAGTGTGTGGAGCTTTATATATGAACTATCATTTTGACCCTGCCTTCACTAGTTGGCGCTCTGATATATTTTTCTGATTCTCCATTTTTTACTTTGATCACTAGGGGTCATTTTATTAGAGCTAAGGGTCATTAACACAGTAGGCACTAAGTGCACTCTTTTATTTGACTTTTCAAGAGTTGAATTCCCACTAGTAATTGAATTGATTCATGGACTCTCCATGCCATTGGAAAGAAATGTAAACTTAAAAATGGCCACACGTACAACATAAAAAAATTATTTGTATTCACTCATATTAAGATAAGAACAAGTACACTTATCCTGTTACCAAATTGCCATTAAATTAATGTTATGCATAAACCACATTAGATGGTAGTTTGGTGACATTAGAAGTAGCTTTTTGTTTAATTACATGAGGATTTATTAAAAAAAAAAAAAAAGAACTGGTGATTAAAAACATGTTATGGTGCACAGGTTACATGATTTAATAAGGTTTAAATACACATGACAATATATTCTGGCAAAGAGTTTAACATTAGAAAGCAACATCACCAAACAAGCACCAACGATACTTGTCCAATCAATTAAAGTTAAAAATTAATAATAAGCATTTTTACACTAATAATTTTGTGAACATGTTGTGTTTTTTTTAATTGCAAAACCAGATCAATGGCTGAAATAATGATTTTGTGTTTTTTTGTTTTTTTTTGAGAGGTAAAAATATTAAACTTTATTGGTATTAACAACAGAAGCATTTTAAGACACTGAAAAAACACTGACAACACCGACTGAAGTTCATAAAACATTACCTACTAAAATCAAATGCTTTTTTAGTAATAATTTGATTCAATGCTCATTACAATATTTGACATTTACACAAATATGCTGCATTAGGTGTTAATGGTTTAAGAAAAGCACATGAAAAATATCTTTCCTATTACCCAATCTCTACATGTTTTTAGACTGAAATTCCTAGCACAGAGCAATCTTTGAAGTTGTATTGTTCTTGAAAGTATTTTTATGTAGAGAAAATTACCTTTCTACAGTGAGGATGAAAGATGAAAAAAAAATATTTTGAGATACTTGAAATAAAGAGCTATTTTTATAAAATATTTTATGGCTGTTTGTAGCCCTCTTAAATAACTGAAAACCTATAGAAAATAGTTTAAAATGTAGAAGTACTTCTATATTTGGCTTCCAGGCACAAATCACATAAAAATAACATCTTTTTCTTTTCCAATTATAAAATTAAAAAATAATTAGTGTACATTATAATATATTTTATAACACATATATAACAACATATTCCACTATTTTTTAATTTAAAACTGGTTTCCTCTACTTTTTAAATTGAATATAGTAAAATAGGGATGACCTGTTACAAGCAAGTCTCGACATTAGAAATCTTGTGGGAAAGGTGTTAGACCTAATGCAAGGGATATAATGGGCCTCAGTTAAGAAGGTGGTAAGTTTATTGGATGTAACAAGAAGAAGGGATGTTAGTTCAATGAAATCACACTAGCTGCTCACATTTGGCCCTCAATCCCTTATGTTCATGTATATTATTCTGGGTGTTGCAAAATGTATTTGTCACAAAATTGGGACAATAAAGTATGTTCTCCCTAACCTCCCCATAACTAGATTTGTTTATCCAGTATTACCTAATTATTCCTTTATGCATGGAGATGAATACTGTGGTGACCTATGCTTATAGGCTTTCTTGGTGCAGAAATTTGATATGATCTTGAATTCCATCCTGTGGTTTTAATGTAATCAATAATCATAAACTCTTGTAGTATTGTGTTTCTTATTGTGGATAGTTCCATGGCTTGAGGGGAATCCATGGTTCATAGGACCATTTATGCAAACCATTATGGCTGGCATTGCAGCAAATGGGCAGCATTTGCCGCTGTCCACATGTACCACATGCACTTCCTTTTGCAGCAGTCCCCCACATTTCCTTAACCAATTTCCTTAACCAATTAGGGCTTGTTAGTCAGATTGGACCAAGATGACTTAACTCGGCCATCGTTGAGGGGATGCTGCTACTTAACTAAGGATTCAGGTTCACTCATGTGTGTCTACACCACTGGGGCTCCAAAGCTGAATTTGCAGCTTCATAAATAGAGCCCTTTGATCCATTAGTCAGGTTTTTCATTTTGGGCCTTTACTACTGCAGTTAAGTCTATATCCAGTGCTTCATGTGTGTTAGATAGATAGATAGATAGATAGATAGACCATACATACATACATACATACATACATACCAGCATAATTATTATACAACATAATTATTACACCATTAGCCATATTCCCCATGCTGCTGCCAATCAGAGATTTTTACATTAACAACCCATTGACAGGATAAATGACATAAGTTCTTCTTGATTATTTAATATTGCATTAATCTAATAAAATACATTAATGACAGTATTATAGCTTATTAATTGAGCAATACACAGATGTGCCTTAGCATTAGTATATGTATATATAATACCAGCTATCAGTTGCAAGAAAATAAATGAATAATTAAATCACTGACATGATCATAACATTTTGAAAATTGTTACTTGGAAAAGTAAAAATGTTTGCCTTTTACTGACAGTTTAAGATCAGAGAGAAATAGGGTATTAAAAGGAGTTAGTGGTATTAATTAAATACAGTTGCTTTAAACCTGTCTAAAAATCTACATAATGCTGAAGTACAGTTAATCTCTTTCATTCTCATTTGCAATTTAACCATTTGTGATAATTTCCTTTGCACCTATTTAAAAGAAAAAAAAAGAAAAAATAGATTAGTAAGTATTTGATTCTTTTTTTAAAACATTTTTAGACGAAGGGCTCCATGTATTAAATCGTCAATTTTCTCGCCGACAACGTGTCTGGTCGACTAGCTTGAATTCGCAGCTAGCGAGATGCTGCCCGTCTGCCATATGTACTAAAAAACAGCATAAAAAATCTTGCGTCTAATCCGCATCGAGCGCCGGCGAATGATTCATATATCTGACGCCTCGCTAGTTGTGAATGTACTATTATTTTTTTACAACTTGTAAGTCATGTTTGTCCCACATGACTGTAGGTGTCAGAAATGTCACATTTGTCACGGGAACTTGTTGCAGCACTATATAATGTCCAATTTATCTATTTTGTAAAACTTGATCATTCCCGAACCTG